>NC_064640.1:593787504-594090534 GCF_023864345.2 Schistocerca serialis cubense | reverse complement strand
ATTAAGTAGTTATTCTCGAGACTTATACCTCTCCAAATACTAGAATAATTATGACAGAAGTTATTGTTTATCATAGTGATGACGTGAGGTTGAATGTTCGCCTGTATGTGGCAACATTGATAAACTCTGTTTTGTAATCAGGAACAGGAATTCTGGCTGGATAATCCATGACCCCGCACTGCATTTCTGACCACAGTTGAGATTTCCAGATCCGAATCCTACGTATTAGTTTTGGACGCATTGGTGAGACGAATTTCAGCCTGTGAGTCCCCATCAAGTTGGAATCAGGCCTCCACAGACATCCGTCTCAGGAATCGCATCTGATGTCAATACAGCTCTGGAACCATCCTCTAGAGCATATGCTACGTCGCTCCCCAGAATTTATGGCAGCTAGGAGAAAAAAAAAATGCCTTATTAACCACTATGTAAAAATTTTAGAGATTTTACGGGTTTTTTACTTCTTCCAGTGTTTTAAACAGTACCTAGCCTGCTCCCTTAGCTGAGTGGCCAGTGCCTTGAGGATTGGGTGTTCTGTTATCATCATCGACACGTAAGTTGCATAATGTAGCGTAAACTGAAAAAACATGCAACTCGGCAACCGAACTTCGCCCAGGTGGGGATCCCCAAACATCAATGCCATACGGTCGTTGCAGTACATATCTTATGGTTCAGAACTTTTATAATTGCATATTTAGGACATATGCCAAAACCTTGGAGTGAAGCTTTGCGCTGTTCTGTAATATTTTCGGCATGCTAATCATGAAATATTCTCTCATATATTTATTATACTTAACTTTTATGCGTTTGTGTGGTACAGTATGGTATTTTGGAATGAAAGTTTGTACGCAGATTTTTTTATTCATGTAATTTATGTGTGACCACATTCCTATTTCAGCTAATGATTTTTTATGTTTCTCGGAAATTCTGTAGCTAGGTTCTCCAAAATGAATAGTTTATTAATTTGGAATCCAAAGAACTTAACACTGTCAAATCTTCTATCAACATAGCGTTAAATTTTACGCTTATGGCGGAGGAATCTTCACTGAAATTCAGAGCTGCATATAATAAATCAATCTGAATTTTACCGATGATGAAGTAAGCCGTAAATAATCTATTCCGTTTCCAAATATTACAATACCACCTCTCTTTAAATACTATCACAGCGTGAAACATTTTCAGCTAGCTAATTTGCGTAGTGACTATATTAACGAGCCACACGCTGTGTGCAAAATGATGTAGCAGTTTATTTTTCTGGACTGACAAAAAAGTGGTTCAAATGGCTCTGAGCACTATGGGACTTAACATCTGAGGTCATCAGTCCCATGGGCTTAGAACTACTTAAGCCTAACTAACCTAAAGACACCACACGCATCCATGCCCGAGGCAGGATTCGAAACTGCGACCGTAGCAGCCGCTTGGTTCCGGACTGAAGCGCCTAGAACCGCTCGGTCACACCGGGTGGCCGAGCCCGTTAGATAAGGGAGCAAAGGTCAAATGTGGAAGGATAAGTGACGAAGTTGTCTATTCCCTCTCAAACACCCATGCAGGAAATCCCGTTACTTCAGCAAAATCATGAAAAAATGGTCGAATGGAATTTGAACTGGCGTCTTCTAAATGTGAATCCGATAGCTTACTAAAGTGACACCTCCATCGGTCATCGAACTTATAGGACTAGCAAAATACACCACTGGCCATTACAATTGCTACACCAAGAAGAAATGAAGATAATAAACGGGTATTCATTGGACAAATATATTACACTAGAAATGACATGTACAATTTGGGTGCATAGATCCTGAGAAATCAGTACCCAGAACAACCACCTCTGGCCGTAATAACGGCCTTGATACGTTTGGGCATTGAGTCAGACAGAGCTTGAATGGCGTGTACAGGTACAGCTTCCTATGCAGCTTCAACACGATACCACAGTTCGTCAAGAGTAGTGACTGGCGTATTGCAACGAGCCAGTTCCTCGGCCACCATTGACCAGACGTTTTCAATTGGTGAGAGATCTGAAAAATGTGCTGGCCAAGACAGCAGTCGAACATTTTCTGTATTCAGAAAGGCCCGTACAGGACCTGCAACATGCAGTCGTGCATTATCCTGCTGAAATTTAGGGTTTCGCGGGGATCGAATGAAGGGTAAAGCCACGGGTCGTAACGCATCTGAAATGTAACGTCCACTGTTCAAAGTGCCGTCATTGCGAACAAGAGGTGACCGAGGCGTGTAACCAATGGCACCCCATACCATCACGCGGGGTGATACGCCAGTATGGCGATGACGAATACACGCTTCCAATGTGCGTTCATCGCGATGTCGCCAAACACGGATGCGACCGTCATGATGCTGTAAACAGAACCTGGATTCATCCGAAAAAATGACGTTTTGCCATTCGTGCACCCAGGTTCGTCGTTGACTACCCCATCGCAGGCGCTCCTATCTGTGATGCAGCGTCAAGGGTAACCGCAGCCATGGTCTCCGAGCTGATAGTCCATGCTGCTGCAAACGTCGTCGAACTGTTCGTGCAGATGGTTGTTGTCTTGCAAACGTCCCCATTTGTTGACTCAGGAATCGAGACGTGGCTGCACGATCCGTTACAGCCATGCGGATAAGAAGCCTATCATCTCGACTGCTACTGATACGAGATCGTTGGGATCCAGCATGGCGTTCCATATTACCCTCCTGAACCCACCGATTCCATATTCTGCTAACAGTCATTGGATCTCGACCAACGCGAGCAGCAATGTCGAGATACGATGAACCACAATCGCGATAGGCTACAATCCGACCTTTATCAAAGTCGGAAACGTGATGGTACGCATTTCTCCTCCTTACACGAGGCGTCACAACAACGTCTGACCAGGCAACGCCGGTCAACTGCTGTTTGTGTATGACAAATCGGTTGGAAACTTTCCTCATGTCAGCACGTTGTCGGTGTCGCCACCGGCGCCAACCTTGTGTGAATGCTCTGAAAAGCTTATTATTTGCATATTACAGCATCTTCTTCCTGTCGGTTAAATTTCGCGTCTGTAGCACGTCATCTTCGTGGTTTAGCAATTTTAATGGCCAGTAGTGTATTTCGAACTGAAAAGCGGATTGTAGGAAACATATACTTTAAGTCTAATAAATGCTTTTGAAAAGTATATTTTCTATGAAACAAGGAAATGATACATATGTCAGCTACAGTTCAGAGTCTCTTGGCTTGAATCGGAGGTAGGTTGCCCATTTATTACTCTATATTGATCCCGACTGGAATTTTTAATACATTGCACATTTTGGTTTGGCAATAGACTGTGATGTCGCACCTAGTAAAAAGCTGGAGCTGCTCCTTCCTGGGAGGGTTCTCGTGTAATCTTCATGGACCGGCGCCTCGTCGGAACCAACAGGGATGACGTAAACTCCATAGCAACTGTATCCTCATAGCTCGAAAGTCCTGCGCGATGCGTGTTTACTGATCATTGCAGCTAACCTGGAGATGATGCGACTGACGCATCACCTATTATCGATGGCAGACAGGTTAGTAAGACTCTAACTTATTGTATATGCAGCCCTTTGTAAATATTGGATCTTGCCTCTTCGTTACTTTCTGGGCTAGTGGCGGTACTGGAAATGAAGATTAGGTTATTCAATTAATGGGAGCTGTTACTTGCCTTTCAGTTATGTCCCACTACGTATGTGCTTCTCTTCGTTCCCATCGTTCATTATATTTCACGATGGCATCTGCAAGAGAACACAGTATGTAGTTTTCATCGCTTCCGGTGTGATACGAATCTTCTATTACAGCCAGCATGTGTCCAGTTTGTTTTCAGGCAATACTACACATTACTGATACGTAGCAGACGTTGAAGCAGGCCGTGCTTTATTTGTACCCAAGAGAGTTTATATCCTGATATCTCTCAAAATAAAAGCAGTTAGTAACGATTTTATGTCTGCATTGTCGACGGATTAATGGAGAGGACTTCATGGCCACATTTCTAAAAAATGACACATAAACAAATAAAAAATATCTCAGAGAACAAAGGAGCCACCAAGTTGCATAACCTACTGAGAACAAACGTGGTCCTGTACCAGTGCTATGATAAAACCCTTTCCTGAACTCTGTTGTGACGGCTATCCATCGCCTAAAACAACTCACTGGAGATAAAAACTCCAGTTTTGCTTTTGATAGTATGTCACACAAACCTGTGTCTTCTTGATTAGCAGTAGTGAAGAACTGTATCTATTCCTATCGGAAGTAAAAAAACAATAGGGTACATCATAAATGCATTTTTTTTTTCAATTTATCGTCTTTCGGGACCTGCCCATTCAGCCACCTCAATTGTGGAAGGTCAGTTATGATGATACGGACGTAAAGTCAGCACAACACCCAGTCCCCTAGCGCAGAAAATCTCCGAACCGGCCGGGAATCTAACCGGAGCCCCTACGGCTAGAAAATGGGCCGCGCTAACTGCGCAGCTACGGAGACAGACTAATCAGAAAACAGGATAATACTTTTATACGACAGCTGTTTCTTAAATCCTAGTTAATTTAGGAGACAGGATGATTTAACTTCCAGAAAGGTTGTCATATTAGACCAAACCATTTTTCACCACCGGACTGTAATGGAAGTTGAACATACACGTAAGTGGTTTAGTAGGTCATTTATGTTACGTTTCCCGAAAGCTGGAGTTGTGGAACAACTTCCGGTTAGGATATAACACATTCCTGCTGCAAGAAACAATCGGTAGGCCTAACGCTTGCGTATTTACTATACAAGCTTACAGAAAGTTTATGGAAAACAGATGAATCCAACTTTTCGATATAAGTTACATTCTGTACAGCTCCGTTCAAATTTTTACTATATATGTGATAGCATCGGCACAACTGTTGAATATAGAATGTTTATTCCGGTCACCTGGAGGTCATGATCTGGAAGATACAGAATGCAGGATTAGTTGCTTTAATTTTTTTGTCTTGAATAACCCCAACGAATTGTTTAACGGTCAATGTAACAAATGTTTCCGCTGAGTGTTTTCACTTCACATACGACCAAAACTTTGTAGATATCTAGTAGTCTGATACCTAAATTTGTCATAAGTTCTGAAACACCCAACCTAAAAACTGAAGCGGAAGATATCTAAGTGCGTTGGTAGTACAGTCACAACGATAGTACAATTCTACAGACTTGACTCAAGAACATACTACGACAAATACTTTGAATGGCTAACTTCACCTTTATTTCATGACTAATCCTAACAATATTAACCAGAATCATATATCTCTTGCATGTAATGCACCCCACAAGTGACCACTTGTGATTGTGATCGAATGAAAAGTAATTGTACTAACTTATTTCTCCTGCGAGGCGGTTAATCCGAAGAATGCTGAGGGAATTTGAATCGAGGTGAATGCTGTTGTCCGGGCTGAGAGATGCTTTTCATATTCATTGCACTACATCAGATCATCTGATTAGGTTCAGCCCATGATCTGAAGAGAGATTAAATCCTTGTACGGGTAGACTTTAAGGGATGATGGAAAAGGCTACATGTATCTACTAATGATAAGGGAACCTAGTCCGGGAATGACGGAGTCGAAAGTAGCAAACTAAGATCGTTCTGATACCTCTAACAGTGGAATTCATTCAATGCTATTATTGTTGCTAAGGTTGTAGGGTAGGCAAATTTCAGAGGTTGCAGCATGAACGAAAACAAGGAAAAATGTCGAATGAATAAGGACTCTAAAATCCATACCTTAAGAGCTGTCAGAACTTCTTCGTCTCCAGTATTGCGAAACACATCTGTTCTACTGAACAAGTGCCCATATCTCTAAAGAAATGCATTTCCGAAGCCGTATTTCCTGGACTTTTTTCTTTTTTTTGTTTGGTCCATACTGCCTCCTCCAAAAGTATGGAAACTGGACAAATTGCTGTGCAAGAGATTTGTTTCACAGTACTTACTATGTACAAGTGCTCATAGCTCTTAAGGTATGCTCTTTAGAGACCATGTTTATTAAAAAAAATTTCTGGTTTTGGTCCGTACCACTGCCTTTGAAATTTGCCTACCCAACACTATGAGCAACAAAAGTAGGGCAAGGACAATTTTTGCCTTTAACTTTCGACTCGGTCTTTTCCGGTTTTGGGTCCCTTACCTCAGACTGATACACTGACCCTTCTTCATTATCCCTGAAAGCGTAAAACATTATTACGGAATCATCCTGCTTTATAGTTACATGATCAACCTGTGCAGCCGCATAAGAATCGCCAAGCACACGTTAATATTTAAGTGCTACGCTTACCGTATATTTTTCCACGGTCCACAGGCGATAGTTCCAGTCCAGTCAGAATTCTAAATACTAAGGGATTAAAGTATTTGGGCGATTTTTCTTTAACACCAGTTGAGGTTCGTACTATGAAGGACTGAGAGGATCGGGAAGTAGAAGGATACATGGAGGTCAATAGTTATCAATTTTAGCTGAGATACGATGGGGTTCGGCCTAGCCGTGGATCCTGGTGAAATTTTATTGATTCTTGACGGAACTGTATTGACTCTGTCCCTACATTGAGGTAATCGAAGAACTCGTAAAAGATTCACAGGCAAAAGACACTTGTCTGTGCCATTTTATAGCCCACTGTTCACAAACGAAGCGGGAAAATATGAAAGACGTAAATCATGAACCGAAAAAATAGCACTAAGACCGACGCATTTGTTTGTTAGTCGAAGGAAATAACAAACGTCATTACTTTATACCAGAAACTAAGTGTTTCTTCTACTCCGTCTTTTCAAGTCACGTGTGAACGGTAAATTTAAACTATAGTTAAAAACAGGAAACAACATAAATCTGTGTCTTTATGCGGTGAAGTTCAGCTGCATCAGTATCAGAGCAGTTCAATGTAACACGGATTTTCCATATGAAGAGTAAACAAGCAACTACTGGTGCCCAGGGCAGACTCATTTACTTTGCGTGTACCGCGTCTCCCTCTCCTCCTTTCCCGTTTCCTCTATCTAGATGACCACACTGAAGTTTTCACTGTGCCTGGCAATTTGTTTATCGAACCACTTACACACTATTTTTCAACAGTCCCTCTCTATTACAGTGCGGGAGGTAAACAAACAATTAAATATTTCCCTGCAAGCACGGATTCCTCTTATTTTATTACAAATGTCATATCTCTCTCACTATTTAGCAAGGTGTCAACAAAACGTTTTTGCATCTGGAGGAGAACGTTTGAAATAGAAATTTCTTGAAAAGATATTGGCGCAAAGAAAAATGCCTATATTTTAATGACTGCCACCCCAAATTGGGTGGCTTATCTGTGACACTCCCGCATTTTGATTCAGTGCTTCTCGCAACATTACCTGTTTATACATTTGTTGAGATCGACATGACTTTTCAATCCAGTACAAGGTACACACTGTAGTAATTCTGTTTTGTACGATGCAGTTCAAAATATGGATAGATACTGTACAAATTAGAGCAGTAACGTGATTACTCTTCCATTGTTTCATTACTGATCAGCGCAAAGCCGTAAATTAAAAAAAAACTCCTTGTGGTGTTGATTCGCTGTGTAATTAAGTTTAACTAGAGTGATTTCATTTAGTAGCTGAATACGAGACAAGCGTTTTCGTACCGGGGAGGAATAGGTCTCATGAAACTGTTGCTCAGCACAATCATATTTGAGTCTCCTCCTGATTTCCTCTCATACATCTCTGCCCCATTACAGTTTCCGTAGCTAATAATCATTTCCCCCTTTCTTCTACTACTGACAGTTCGTAGCCCTCCTACTTCTCCTTCTCAAATCCTTTCGGTCACAAAGAAACGGAAACGACATTCAGGTCACGACGCACAGCTGCCATACTACAGTCATGTCTCTGTGTTCCATGTACAGACGTATCGTATAAAATTAGTAGACGACGACATTTATCGCTATAACCTTATGATAAAAGTAGGTTTAATACATGGTCTCTCAGAGAACTGTGTCAACAATTGCAAAACAGTATTTTTAACTGGAGAATTTACAACATATGAAGTTTCGAACGATGTCATTAATACTCTATTACATACTGACGACGAAATCTGTTCACAATATTCTATTAATTAATGGCATCAGTGCAATGACAATGAATTCATGTTAAGTCCTAGTTAATCATAAACTGAAAATTACTGAATGGTAAAACCTATCGGACCGAGGCTCGAACTAGGACCCTGCCCTCTCGAGGGCAGTGCTCTGAGAAACAGCTTTAAGGGTACCCATAGTACGTATTCTTTCATGAGTGTGAGTCCACTAAGGTATGGAGGATAAGCTTGGAAATGAAGGGAAGTACTGACGGAATAGAAGGCGAGATGCCAGGTCCTGAGCCGTGCTTGGATAGCTCAGTTAGTAAGACAGCTGCCCGGTGAAGACATGATCGTGGGTTCGAATTCCGGACTGGCAAACAATATAATTCTATAAAGAGCTTTCAAGGCAATTAGTTCTCGTAATTATACAAAATTATAAATTAAGCAAAATCACTTACTGAAGGAAAAAACATCAAAATTTAACGCAACGGTTGGTTGCCGCAAAGCTGTTTGCTGTCAACACTTACTGAGAATCCCCACATCCCATGTGAAAACGATTGTACACATGTTTATGCCTAAGCTTCTAGTAAAAGATTTTGAAATACTTACCTAACTTGTAGTTTAAATTTGATACATTGTTCACAAATCCATGGCTGGGTCGACATTCAGGTCCCATGCCCATACATTGGATCGCAATTCATTTCCACATTTCATAAATTTCACATGTTTTCAGACAGATTAGTGCACCTTTTGAACTTCGTCAGCAAATGAAAATCTTCATCAGATAAAATGCTCAGGAATGGCAATATAGCTTACAATGAGTCGTAGAACGGCCTGACGTACACTCAATGTTGCAGAGGTTTACAAAATTTGTATTGCAATGTACACGCAATTGTGAAATGTTTACAATTATAAACAATACAGAAGCTCGTTAGGTTTTTTTTGTACTTGTACTTGCTGAAAATGTATCACTTTGTTCTTGTATTGTTACTGAAATTAGTATTTATTTAAGTGTCCATTGTCGTGCATAGGGTTGTGCTCTAGGCTCTGGCCATGGAGATCCTGGTTTCAATCCGGAAAAGGGACGGAGATTTGTTACTAGTTTTATTTCTTCTAGGACGTCCCCCGGTCGACTCTCCCCGCTATGAAATGAGTACCCGGAATTTTCCCCGAGAGTACAGTGCGACCCGTGTGATGATCGCGCCACTATACCCCTTCTGGTGCCGCGGAGAAGAAAAGATACAAACTGTCTGCAGCCAGGCCAAAAGCTCGGGCACGGGCTGGCACCACAAATATTACCTATTATTTACGTAAGGTTGAGGCGTAATTGTATTCTATGTTCTGGGTACCTCATGCAATAAGAAGAGAGAAACAACTGGTATTACTTAAACCAGCTACCTAATTGAGGTTTTTAGCTATGAGCATAAATGTCTAACTTTCTTGTCTGATTCAACTTCTGCACTTTCTGTTGTGGTTTCAAATTATCTACTACCGATGTCTCGTGACTGGTATGGTATATGAGTGTAGTCACTGCTGACTTGTGGTCTTTAACTAGTTGGTAGTGTTCTATATGTTCCGGAAACCATTTCCTCGAATCTGTTCCTAACTGTCCAATGTACTCTACAGGTAATTTTTTGTACTTCTGACTGTGCAAGTTTGCTTTCTTTGCTATTTTTACATTTTGCCCATGTTTTTTAATTGCAAAGACACGTTTGGGTTTTATGTTTTTGAATAAGTTTACTAGCTTGTCTGAGGTAGCTTACAGATAAAGTATGCTGGTATGTTTATTTACCTCTGTTTCTTACTCTTCTCGGCGTAGTTATTGTGTGTATTTAGGGTTTCCATTGTTGTCATAGATGTACTGCCTATTTTTGAGCTGTAAGTGTTCTTATGAGATACCCTCTTCACAATATGCAGTTCCTCGACTTAGGTCTCATGTCTCAGTGAATACTGATTTGTGCTGTTTATTAGCTGCAACTTTAAGTGATGTTAGATGAGTCGAGTTTAGCGACGTGGTGCTACATGTCACTGTGGGCTTTACTGAAGTTAATATTTACACTTGGTCAGCGTAAAGAATGATGTAACACCATATTTTTTAGTAATAGAGGGGTTATTCATTCCCAATATTTTTGGTTCACTTCACCTGAAAATCGCATAATAATAATGTGTAATGAAATAAACGTGCTCGCACAGAAAATATTATTGACTTACTATTGGCGTTTGCTATAACTAATTATATTTACTGTTATCTACTCCCAAATTTCTCGCGACGTTACCACATGTAAACATTAAATGTTAGGGAGTGGTTATGTTCGCTATTCTCAGTACATCTATGTTCACTTCACCGGAAAACTGAGTAACATCAGTGTGTAATGACAAAAAACATTATTAAACTTTGGTATTTCCTATGACTAATTTTGACACGTGTATTTTAGAATTTAGCACATACCTCTAATCTAACGTTAAGACAGGTACACTAGCTAAATTACAACGAGAATTTTGCAAGAAATTTTATGTTATGTTGTATAGACACTGATTTATGTAATCTGAAAGGCAAGTTTTTACTATGTGGTTAGCTAGAATGAGGATGAGCTATGAGTTCTTGAAAACGATTATGCGGTACAATTAGTAATAACATAACTGCAGCCTGACGATATTTTGTTTACTGTTATTGCTACACGCGACTGCGTTCTCATCAAACATTATATGGAGGAAGAAGTTAATTTCTTAATTTCATACTCTGAAAGCCATCATACTGTACATGGCGGAGGGTACCCTGTTTTACTCCTAATCATCTCCCATCCTATTCCACTCGCAAATGGAGTGAAGGAGAAGAGACTGTTTTTACTATTCCGTACGAGCCCTGATTTATGTTATCTTGTCTTTGCGATCCTTATGAGAGAAGTTTTCTATGTAGGTGTCCCTAGAATCGTTCTGCAGTCTGTCTGAAATGCCAGTTCTTTAAACAGTCTCAGTAATGTTTTATCGGCCAAGAAATATCTTTAATTAATTTTTTCATGTTCTAAGACGTGAACTAATATTTTACACAGGTGGTTGAATTCTCTGTGCCTCTGGGTCATGTCTTCTGTACAATGATATATCACATGAGTATCGTCTACAGCTCTTTTTCATTTTTGTTTATATAACTGTATCTGTGGACTTAAAAAATCTACTTCTTAAATAGATTTTCCAGAGTATATAACTGCACAAAGACTGTTGTAGAGTTGATTTGGATTTATTTGCGCTAAACTTTTAGTATTTCACATTTCATTTGTACTCTACTGTATGAATAGCTCTTGAAGATGCATGACTACCTAAAACTATGGTATAGTTTTAAATTAGTTCCCATTAAGTCATAAGTAGCACCTGTTTTATTATTCCTCTTAACGTTTCAGTGCAGCTATTGATAGAAACCGACTGATATGAATGTAAATAAAATCTATGATAGATGTCGCTATCTGATCTATGCGCTATCTCTCAAGACGTGCCGCGTGGGATTAGCCGAGCGATCTAAGGCGCTTCAGTCATGGACTGCGCGGCTGGTCCCGGCGGAGGTACGGGTCCTCCCTTGGGCATGGGTGTGTGTGTTTGTCCTTCGGATAATTTAGGTTAAGTAGCGTGTAAGCTTAGGGACTGATGACCTTAACAGTTCAGTCCCATAAGATTTCACACACATTTGAACATTTTTTTCTCGACACATTTTCCTTTATTCAGAATGGAAATTTCATTTGATTAGCAATAGATAAATTGAAGAGAAGTGTCGCATTTTTTGTATGATTATCAATCTCAGCAGTATATTTCCTTAACGATATATTACTAAATTTACGTGGAGTAGTCACAACAATTGCATAAAATTATGGTAGTTACCTATCTCTTCATGCGGAATCAGAGGAAACAGGTTTGGCATGCAGTCTCAGATGTCGCTTTTTAGTATCCTTGTAGATGGGCAATAAAGCACTGTTCCTATCATCTGGCTGCCTCCCGATTTCATCGGACTGCGACCATTATTGGGGGTATATATGCAAGTTATTGACAGAGCCAACATTCCAAACGCGGCTGCAAAATGGAATTCCTCGCTTGGTCCGTGCTCTAATCAAAATAGTTCGGTACAGCTACAGCAGATCAGTGATCATCGCAAATGCCTCATTAGTCACACAAGCACGTTAACTGCGTGTATGTGCGAGCTGCAGCATGTTGCTTGTGTGGCACGAATAACCTTGCAGGATCATGTCGGATACTGATTGGCATCGTTTCGCAGGACAGCCCTACAACACATTTCCTGCAATCAACCCGAAAAGTTGTCCATTTATGTGTTACCTCTGGGTGATTTCCTTCGATGTTTCAGAAACACTGGAATATTGTAAGCCTTACAGTTGAAAAAAGTGAATATTCGAAACATTTAGTATCATAAAGATTTACCTGATGGGAATAACATGAGCAATGCACGTGAAATACAAGATGTGTGAATATAAATACATTTGAGTAAACAAGAAAATTAATGCCGTCTTACTACATACTTTAAAGTTCACTTTAATAATTCATAACAACATCCAAATGAATCCGACTGTATGTCGCCTTATGCGGCCATTAGGTGACTACACGGACTAACTATAATCCTGTACGATAACATAGTAATTGATACTTTATAAAGAGACCTATGTGGTCCTCAGATTAGTACATTTAGATCGCTGCAACTGAATGTGGTTTAACTAAGCTTCAGGCATTTGTATACACATTACACCTAAAGAATACACTCACCTTTCATAGCTAAAAGAAAACACGTCTAGAAGTTAAATGTTGCTAACGTATGCTACCATTATGGACGGGAATGCATATAATCATAGCAAGGTGGATAGCTCGATCAGCAGTAAGTTTGACATCTATAATTAATACGGAGTGTAGGAAATCGACTGTTTGTCGTTATTTGAATACTCTGAACGCTTAGGTAGTGTTTAACACATTTATTCTCTGCATATTATTATAAATATGTCAGTGATGGTCCACACGCCCATGAAGTCTATTGCTACAAGATGCCACGTGGGCATAGTCGAGAAAGACTACAATAAAATTCCATATTTGAAAAGATTGTGCAAGAACGACTCCAAGGAACAGAAACAACTAAGGTAGGCATAACGACTGGAACATAAAATTTATTCAGTGGGAATTTTGAATAGGATGTATGTGGCCAACATTTAGACAAAGAAATCGTAAAGATAAGCGAACATTACCGCTGAAAAAATCAGATTCCAGCTTGAAAAATTTAACCTTGAAAGTGCCTCCGGTTACCTTACACTTCCCTGTAAACGATTATCTGAAAAATCTACCATCACAGTCTGAAACTTGTAACCGATCCTTCACGATTTTACGTACATTCTAATTGTGCCTTTAAGTGGCAGGAAACTGCGTACAGTCGCTTCACTTTGCTTATCTGCCAGTTATTGTAAAACTGATATTTTTTGTGACAAGTTGGTATTACAAGTGTTTTTCTGTTTATTTTAATACCGTTTAAATGGGTCAAGTATGATCAAAACTTTCATACTGAATTCCGAGAGCTCCTGGCCGCGAATTCGGACGCTGTACAGCGCTGCCGTCTGCACAGCCGTGGTGCGTGACCTTGGCTGTAGCCTAGATTGTAATTTTTAGCCTTCGCAAAAGTTATCAATGTACACGAAAGATTTGCCCTATCATTCACTGGAGAATCTGTATTGTATTTGTAAACGCAAATGAGGATACTGTTATCGCCTTTATTATGAACTGAACCATGTTTATATTAAATGGATTGATGTTCAGCAATTAAAGTGGTAGACTATTAGTTTCGAAGTAACTAATGGATGCAGGGCTCGATCGTAAAATTCACTCACTATTGCAAAAGTATGAGGAGATAAAAGAAATTATTCAGGTAGTGCAGGGAGACGAAAATTTAATAGTCATGCGTGACTGGAATTCGAGAGCAGGAAAAGGGAGAGAAGGTAACTTAGTACGTGAATATGGATTGGGGCTAAGAAATGAAAGAGGAAGCCGCCTGGTAGAATTTTGCGCAGAGCATAACTTAATCATAGCTAACACCTGGTTCAAGAATCATGAAAGAAGGTTGTATACATGGAAGAACCCTGGAGATACTAAAAGGTATCAGATAGATTATATAATGGTAAGACAGAGATTTAGGAACCAGGTTTTAAATCGTAAGACATTTCCTGGGGCAGATGTGGACTCTGACCACAAGCCGGCCGAAGTGGCCGTGCGGTTAAAGGCGCTGCGGTCTGGAACCGCAAGACCGCTACGGTCGCAGGTTCGAATCCTGCCTCGGTTATGGATGTTTGTGATGTCCTTAGGTTAGTTAGGTTTAACTAGTTCTAAGTTATAGGGGACTAATGACCTCAGCAGTTGAGTCTCATAGTGCTCAGAGCCATCTGACCACAATCTATTGGTTATGAACTGTAGATTAAAACTGAAGAAACTGCAAAAAGGTGGGAATTTAAGGAGATGGGACCTGGATAAACTGACTAAACCAGAGGTTGTACAGAGTTTCAGGGAGAGTATAAGGGAACAATTGACAGGAATGGGGGAAAGAAATACAGTAGGAGAAGAATGGGTAGCTTTGAGGGATGAAATAGTGAAGGCAGCAGACGATCAAAGAGGTAAAAAGACGAGGGCTAGTAGAAACCTTTGGGTAACAGAAGAAATGTTTTATTAATTGGTGAAAGGAGAAAATATAAAAATGCAGTAAATGAAGCAGGCAAAAAGGAATACAAACGTCTCAAGAATGATGTCGACAGGAAGTGCAAAATGGCTAAGCAGGGATGGCTAGAGAAAAAAAAGTAAGGATTTAGAGGCTTATCTCACTAGGGGTAAGATAGATACTACCTAAAGGAAAATTAAAGAGACCTTTGGAGAAAGGAGAACCACTTGCATGAATATAAAGAGCTTTGATGGAGACCCAGTTCTAAGCAAAGAAGGGAAAGCAGAAAGGTGGAAGGAGTATACAGAGGGTCTATACACGGGCGATGTACTTGAGGACAATATTATGGAAATGAAAGAGGATGTAGATGAAGATGAAATGGGACATATGACACTGCGTGAAGAGTTTGACAGAGCAGTGAAAGACCTGAGTCGAAATAAGGCCCCCGGAATAGACAACATTCCATTAGAACTATTGACAGCCTTGGGAAAGCCAGTCCTGACAAAACTCTACCATCTGGTGAGCAAGATGTATGGGACCGGCGAAATACCCTCAGACTTCAAGAAGAATATAATAATTCCAATCCCAAAGAAAGCAGGTGTTGACAGATGTGAAAATCACCGAACTATCAGTTTAATAAGTCACAGCTGCAAAATACTAACGCGAATTCTTTACAGAGGAATGGAAAAACTGACAGAAGCAGACCTCGGGGAAGATCAGTTTGGATTCCGTAGAAATATTGGAACACGTGAGGCGATACTGACCCTACGACTTATCTTAGAAGAAAGATTAAGGAAAGGCAAACCTACGTTTCTAGCATTTGCAGACTTAGAGAAAGCTTTTCACAATGTTGACTGGAATACTCTCTTTCAAATTCGGAAGGTGGCAGGGTTAAAATACAGGGAGCGAAAGGTTATTTACAATTTGTACAGAAAGCAGATGGCAGTTATAAGAGTCGAGGGGTATGAAAGGGAAGGAGTGGTTGGGAAGGGAGTGAGAAAGGGTTGTAGCCTATCCCCGATGTTATTCAATCTGTATATTGAGCAAGCAATAAAGGAAACAAAAGAAAAGTTAGGAGTAGGTATTAAAATCCATGGAGAAGAAATAAAAACTTTGAGGTTCGCCGATGACAGTATAATTCTGTCAGAGACAGCAAAGTACCTGGAAGAGCAGCTGAACAGAATGGACAGTGCCTTGAAAGGAGGAAATAAGATGAACATCAACAAAAGCAAAACGAGGATAATGGAATGTACTCGAATTACGTCAGGTGATGCTGAGGGAATTAGATTAGGAAATGAGACACTTAAAGTAGTAAAGGAGTTTTGCTATTTGGGGAGCAAAATAACTGATGATGGTCGAAGTAGAGAGGATATAAAATGTAGACTGGCAATGGCAAGGAAAGTGTTTCTGAAGAAGAAAAATTTGTTAACTTCGAGTATAGATTTAAATATCAGGAAGTCGTTTCTGAAAGTATTTGTATGGAGTGTAGCCATGTATGGAAGTGAAACGTATACGATAAAAAGTTTAGACAAGAAGAGAATAGACGGTTTCAAAATGTGGTGCTACAGAAGAATGCTGAAGATTAGATGGGTAGATCACATAACTAATGAGAAGGTATTGAATAGAATTGGGGAGAAGAGGAGCTTGTGGCACAACTTGACTAGAAGAAGGAATTGGTTGATATGTTCTGAGACATCAAGGGATCACCAATTTAGTATTGGAGGGCTGCGTGGAGGGTAAAAGTCGTAGAGGGAGACCAAGAGATGAATACACTAAGCAGATTCAGAAGGATGTAGGCTGCAGTAGATACTGGGAGATGAAGAGGCTTGCACCGGATAGAGTAGCATGGAGAGCTGCATCAAACCGGTCTCAGGACTGAAGACCACAACAACAACAGCAACAACATCATCTTCAGTATCATTTCGATATTGTGAATACATCCATTGGTTGAACAGCGTATGTTCCAGTTCCAGAAAAAGAGATGATTGTGTCTTGCCTTACTAAACCATCTGAAAGAAATAATGCTTTCTAGGTTCTCACTGTCACCAAGTTCGGAAGGAGTTAACATAATTAATTTTGAAATTTACTGTGAATGTAAAACCAAATTTATTAGCTATGCCTTATACTCAGAACTGTAATATGGAAGCAAGGTACATTGATTCTAATACCATGCTTAGGTAACCATCTTTATACTGTTTTACGTAATGAGTTATTGAAAATTATGCACTGAGCTCTGAACATTAAGTTTGCCAAATTTAATTTAGTCAGAGAGAAAGTAAAGGAGACCAGTACACAGAGTTTAAATTTATTCAGTTTGAGTAGTTTGCACTGTCAGCATTGTATTCTGAAGTACTAAATTCTGAAATTAGTATTACCTACGGCAGGGCTTAACAACTGGCCGGTTTTGAGCGCGAGTAGTCGCGTCTGCTCAGGCACGTGCTCGCGAGCAGGTGCAAGGTCATGGAGTAGGGAGGAAGGGGAGGGAGGGGAAATGCGCGCGCACGTTTGGATAGGGCCGCAGCGTGCCTATTGTATTCGCGCCGACTGTGTAACGTTTAAAGTACTACGATCAGCTCTAACAGTCACTTCGCTGTTTAATAATCATGTCAAGTCGCCGTTGTGTAACCCCAACCATGCTTTCGCAGTTCAACCCCCATTGGGAGGAATTGTATCTGTTTACAGAAAAAGATGGTGTTGCACAATGTTTAGTATGTCACAAAACGCTGAATTCTTTTAGGAAATTTAATTTGCAGCGACATTATATGTCGTACCACGCGAAAGACTACGGAAGTGTAAAATGTGATGGACCAGATCGTGCACAGGAAGTTATTAAACTTTTGCTTTGCTTTTTGCAAAATCCCTGCTCCCCATCACTGATGGCGATTTAATAAAAGAATGTTTCGTAGTTGCCGCGGAACATTTGTGTCCATCTCAAGTTGAACAGTTTCGGATTGTGCCATTATTCAACATGACCATTATGGATCGCATACAGGACATGGCAGACGACGTCCAGAACCAGCTTGCAAATATCCTTAAAGATTTTATGGCGTATTCTCTATCTCCGGAAGAAAGTGTTGATATCACAGGAACAGCGCAGCTTACCATATTTATTAGAGGTGTTAACAGAGATCTTCAGGTGAGGGAGGAGCTCCTCGATGTAGTAGTCATGAAGAACACTACAACCGGAGGTGATATTTTAAGTAGTGTTGAAGAAAGTGTGGAAAATATAGGATTGTCGTGGAATTCTTTAGTTTCAGTGCCTACAGACGGTGCACCAGCGATGACAGGGAAAAATTCAGGTTTCGTCGCGCTGTTGAAGGAGAAAATGCAAAAACTGACCGTGCCGAATGAAACAAGGGGCGTTCACTGGCTGATCGACCAAGAAAACTTATGCGCAAAGAGTATCACTCTAAAAAATGTGATGAGTGTTGTTTTTCGTACAACCAATTATATAAGGAAGCATGGGTTACAACTCAGGCAATTTAAAAGCTTTCTTGAGTATGTAGAAAGCCAGTATGGTAGCCTGCCTCCTTACAGTGAGGTCCGCTGGCTTAGTCGTGGCGAATTATTGAATCGATTTTTTTGCCTATTATATGAGATAAATATGTTCATGGAAATAAATAATATGCGTGTTCCTGAATTGAAAGAGCCTTCATGGAAATGTGATCTCGCGTTCTTAGCAGATTTAATTAGCCATCTGAATGCTTTGAACATTTGACTACAAGGTAAAGATCAGCTAATTACTCATTTCATAGATCGAATACGAGCTTTTAAAATGAAATTGACACTTTGGGTGAGTCAGCTGGAAACAGGAAATATAGCTCATTTTCCTACATTATCATCCATGCAAGATGTTCACAAAGACTGTGAACGTTATTCACATGCCCTTAAGGAAGAATTTGATCAAAACTTTCAAGATCTGCCAGCATTAGACAGTGATTTTGATCTGTTCTCCTCTCCATATTCAGCGAATATTGAAGAGATTCGTCCTGAGCTGCAACTACAAATTATTGACCTGCAGTGTGACACAGAATACAGAGACAAATTTCAGAAAAAGAAAAACATTTTGGAATTCTACAGAGGCTTCCCTCAGAATAGATTTCCTCGTTTGCACGAACTGGCGGCTACAATAATATCGATGATCGGTTCCACGTATGTTTGTGAACAACTGTTCTCTGCAATGAAATGTAACAAGACGCACCTGAGAAACGCATTGTCTGATCGAAATTTAAACTGCACGCTGCGCCTACAATGCACAAGAACAATTACTCCGAACATAGACGCAATTGTAAAGGGCAAAAAGTACAAGATAACCGAGAACCCCACACTTCAGTGGCACCTTTTATTGTGTAACAGTTCACAAATTAATACGAATGTAGAGGCCTACACTAAGCTAATAAAATTATGTGGCGCGTGTACATTCTCCTTTATTTGTTTCATTTGTCACAGTAATAATTCGTGAGTGATATCCCTGCAGGTGGCCGCGGATTTACATTGACTGGCGGCAGCTGTTGTGTGCTCCACGTGACTCTCCCCACTCTCTGCTCTGGTCCGGTAGTGGGGGTAGCGTGCTCGCGCTGCTCCGTGCTCGCGCCTTGCTGCTCACAGCTTGCTCCGCAAGCACGTATGTTGTGAAGCCCTGACCTACGGTCTAATGATCATAGTTTAAATACAAGTTATTATTTGTAATAAATGACAGAGTATTTGGTACAGAAAACTGATGGACTGATTAAATAAAAATGTGATCACTGTTACTAATAAACAGTAATGTTCAAATCAATTGTTATTTCATTGTGGCCTGTTGAGATTGTTATTCCATTTAGAAAATTACTTTACTGTCTCAAAATAAAGGTCTTGAATTGGCGTCGCAGATGAGATTGTTGCTGCATATTTGGAATGCCGGCGTGCGATGACCTTACACAGCTTCTTCAGGTCCGTGATTAATTAATACCGTCAAGATACATGACACTTCCCAGACACACTGCTACAGCAGCAGCCACAGCGCACTGATTTCCACAGCGTCACAGAAGTCTGGAAATTCTTGCAAATGCGACTTGATGATTTCAGAGACGACATAATAGTGGGGAAGCGAAAAACCAAACTACTTTGGTAAAGATTTCTCGTACTCTTTAACGCCACGACAGTTTTACATCTGTGCCCATGGACAAGTGTTTGCACTGTTCAAGGCCTCATCTCTGCCTGTCATCCCTTTCCTGTTGCGCACATCACCACGGAATGCTCTAAGACAACCGTGCAATCCGTTTACTTGATTTTCGCCTCATTCATATTACTTTTCGTTAACTCATTGTGTAATCGCTCTGCGTAAAGCAGTCCCTTACAGTTGAATACATAGATACTACAGATTTTCATCTTTTAAATTAGTACACACCAATATAGATTAATACATTTTACTAGTTTAAAGAGTTATCTCGATTTCCCAAAATCTTATATTGTTTCAAGATAAAGCGACTGATAGTTTTATCGAAAATTCATTTTGAAAAAAAATTTTATTGATGTGTTTGGGTATAGTTGCTGTGTTACGCATCCCCCACATTTTCTTTAGTCATATCCGAAAGAATAAGCAGAAGAAAATGTATCGCCACAACAACTATACTATGGTCTGTCAGTTCGTACGTCAATTGTGATAAATGTTAAACAAGATAAATAAACGAAACGTACAATTAAAGTTTAAAATACACTTACGATTTTCATAAACTCTCTATTATCCAATTTCATCAGAATTGGCACTTTCTGTAGAACTGTATATATTTGTGTGTGTGTGTGTGTGTGTGTGTGTGTGTGTGTGTGTGTGTGTGTGTGTGTGTGTGTGTGTGTGTGTTTGTGTGTGTGAATCATATGGACACCTATTTTACATTGTGTATTAGTTTCATACCTTTCAAATGGTACAGTTGGTAAATTAGTTTACTAAATTTACTTATTAATTAAAGTTACTCCAAATCTTTTAAACTTTGTAATTATCTACTACAAACAAATACGCCATATAATAAGTGTGTATATGCATAAATAATTGAAAATGTATGAAATGTTAAATCACATTTTTCTCAACAACAATGCATTCATTAGTATTCTATGTTCCTAACTGTCTCTTTGGCTACGTTTTTCAACTTTTGGTCAATTAATTAGTCCTTCTCTCGCAATTTTAGACATTATTTATTCTTTTCGCTCAATAGTGATTTAACTTTTATCCTAAATATACTTCCTGTCATCAACAAAAATTTACATCGCACTTTCAATTTTTAGCATATCTGAAACTTACAACAGGCATATTAGATATTACACAAAGACAATAATTTTATGCATACATGGAAATATAACATCTCAATTTTTAATTTCTTTCATTCTATGCTACATTAATGTAGCACATTAATTTATCTGCGTGTAATTCAGGTTATTCTTCCAATTCTGATTATTATCAGTCACATTTCTGGGTTCACATTTGCTTAGGCCTGTAATTTCCAAACTCCTTTCAATCTTCTATATACACGAAACTATAAGTACCATGCATTGGTATGAGGACAGTTCTCAATTACAAATGGACTGTTATATACGAACTTGAACTTACTTGTCTTGTGCCTGATCACACCTGAATTTTCATGGGCCTTAACCAAAAGCAAATTACAAAAGTAAAATTTTGTAGTCTTTGACTTATTGTCTTGGTCGTAGGTCCTGGCTTCAGCTTCCGTACTCAGTTTGTTTTAAGCGTCTCTCTTCTTTCATCAACGGTACTATCTGTACCTCAGGGGCAAAGTATTCAGTTTCTGTGTATGGGCTTGGCGACCCCAGGCTTCTCGAGCTGTGCACTGGTAAGCACAGACATTCCTCTAGCACCTAAAACTCCGGGCGTGCTTCAGCAAACACTGTGGAAGATTGTGTACCACAGGGACAGGGTGTTTTGGCTTGACTACCTGGATAGTGAGATTTGTAAAATCCTATATAAAAAATTTCCTATATGTCTAGGAGTGCTTCACGCCGATGAGATGCATTGCTGTTGAGTTGGAACATTCGTTAGCGGACAACCTCTGGGGAAACTGCCACGTCTCAGTTGTATAAGGCTTATCTAGGCACGCAAGGCTCTGTCTGGGTGGACCCTGTTTCCCTAGCTACTCTTGGGACCGAGATAGAAGCTTCGATATTTTCTCCTCCACCTCTCAACGGAATGGGTGGGCCGCAGGCAGGTACAAACACCCAATCAAAGAAGAGGTCTTCTGTAGCCAGTTCTCCAGGTTCAGGAAATTTCCAGAGTTCTAGCGTATACAGAGACAGAATGCATATTGCTAGCCAGAATTTGTTTCTAACATTTAACCGGAAAGAAGACCGTTTTGAGAACATTTCACTTTCCTACATCCAAAGCGGGTTAGAGGGCGTTGTAGAAACTTGAAATCTGTCCAGAAATTACTAAATGGGACATTACTGGTTGAAGTTGTAGTTCCCAACAGGCAACGAATCTTTGGAAGACCATATGTCTTGGGGATATGCCATCGAAATGGAGGTACACAACATCAAAAGGGTTATATATATGATGTAGAGATCTTATCGATATCCCCAAAGAACTGAAAGATGATTGGGCTGTACAAGGTACTGTCGACGTGCAAAATATAATGAGAAGAGTGGATGGACATATGGTAAAATCCGACTCCTTTATCTTTACCTTCACTAGCGCAAAACTCCCAGAGCATAATAAAGCAGATTTCTTTCGCTCAATCATGCGGGCCCATGTCCCCGACACAGTGCACTGTTTTAAATGCCAGCGCTTTGGGGACACCACGCTGGGATTTAAAGGAGAATCCACTGGTGCAAATGCTGTAACGCCACCCATTGGGGAGTCATTAGCTTATCTCCTCTGAAGACCGTAAATTACTCTGGGGACCACCGTATCTGGACTAGAGGCTGCAACGTCTATCTTGAAGAAAGAAAGGAAGAGGAGTTAAAACAGTAAAGCAGACATTATATGCTGAGACCAAAAGGTCTATGAGGCCATGTAGTCTCCGACATTCAATAAATCTTTCGCTGCAGTCCTTAAAAACCTATTGGAACAGCCGATGCGTCTGCCCCAACGGAGGTTGCCAGTGTTAACACTAATACTTGCGTTTGACGGAGCACTTGAAAAGCTGCAGTTATTTAGGAGCCGATTCCCCTCGCCGTCCCTCTCCCCCCCCTCTCTCCCACCCCCAAGGAAACATCATTGCGAAGCTCCTAGCATCTCGAAAGGCATCCATGCGCATTATGTGCTGGACTCCCTCCTTGGTGTGGAGCAAGTACAACCACAACTACAGGGTTTCATCCACCTGCCATCCTGGTTACTGCAGAGGTCGAGAGTAATTTTACATTTAGTGTAGTGCAGGAGAGGTTACACACCTGAATATGTTTTAAATACTTTATTTTATGACATTTTAAGTGATCATCACAACTATATAGCTGTATTTAGGGGTGGATCTAAGCAAGGTGCTCCCTTGGTTTCTTTGTCGTATCTTCCTGATCGTGTCTTCAAGATCTGCTTGCCTCACGAGTTTAATGTCCCCGATGCGGAAATATACGTGATCTTGTGTGCAGTGGAGCAGATGAGATACATTCAGAGTGCTGCATTCCTTGCGTGCTCCGGTTCCCTGAGTGCCCTTCACTGAATACACCGGCTGAACCCAGCAGATAAAGTAGTTCAAAGTATCTAGGATGCCCCCTCCAGCTAAAACGGCTGGGGAAGGAAGTGTCTTTGTGCTGGATGCCTGGGCAGACGGACATCTCAAGGAACGAAAGGGCGGATGTAGCAGCCAAGGAGGCATGTCATAGACCTCAGTTAATTCATTTTGTTATCCCGCTGCATGCTATCGCCAAGCTCTTGAGGTGCAGAATATGCGTCGATGGGAGGAAGAGTGGTAGGAAGCAACAGACAATAATCTCTGTCTATTAAAGCCAACGCAGTAGTGGTGTACCTCCTTCTACCCACGTAGACGGGACGAGGTCCTCCTTATTCCTCTCTGCAGTATGTTGGATGGCTTCTTGCTCCAGCGAGAGCACTGAAACGAAAGATGTAGAGAATGTCGGAGGCTACATGGCCTTATAGACTTTTTGGTCTCAGCATATAATGTCTGCTTTATTGTTTTAACTACTGTTCCTTTCTCTCTTCAAGACAGACGCTGCGGTGCGCCACATTTTACTGGACTGTGTTATATTTTCGGACCAAAGGGTTATATCTCATTTGCCGAAAGATTTTAGCTGACAGTCAAATGAACGTGGTACGACTCTTAAAAATTTGTGGATTGGCCGATTTGTACCCTAAAATTTTAGGGCATGGTTTCTAATGTGCTCATCCGTGTTGATGGTCAGTAATCATCCAGCCACGCATCGCGGTGAATCTGTTTCAGTTTTCGTCATATCTTCTTAGCTTTACTTAACGGTTTTAGAACATCTAACACTTCTAACGTTATTTAGTATGATGTGACCTAGTCTGAATATTCAGCTCAACAAGGGGGGGGGGGGGATTAGGTGAGAGTAATTCTATCTCAGATCGATTTTTATATATAGACTAAGTGAAATTCTATCTCAGATCGATTTTTATATACAGAGCGAGGACAATCCTATCTCAGATCGATTTTTATATATTTTCCTGCATTTGCTCTGGCTTAAACACATTCATTTCCGTTGACTTCACAAGAGCGCTAATAACCTCGTCGTCAAGAGCTCCTAACACTCCCCCCCCCCCCCCTCCCCCTCACAAACAAACGCCTACAAACATCTGTTTGTGGAGGGGACTCTTAACTCTTCTACTAAATGAATGATAATTAATGGAAACCCTCAGCTGCCAAAAGGTGTTGTTGATATACCTCAATGGGAACAGCTGAAAAATGTGTGACCGGACCAGGACTAGAACCAGGGATCTGCTGCTTACTTGGCACGCGCACTATCCATCTTTTTTTTATTTTTTAAAGAAAAGGTGTAGTAGGTCAGGGGGCAGAGTGGACAGGGGGCGTACTTAGAGGCCTGGCCACGGAGTCTCCGTCTCCTGACAGGATAAGGGAGAGGCAGCGGAAAGGAAACGTTGTACAATTATGTAATTTTTTTATTAGTAACAAAAATATTTTATTTATTCATTTAATTTTTGTGTCGCAAAAGAAAAATCATATATGAAAAAGAAGGGAAAGAAATATAGGGACGAAGTGACATCCTCGACACTTCACTGGGAGTAAATCCTGTCCCTTGAAACAACGTAAACCAGGGACTCCCCACCGCTTCGGGGGGTTATGAAACATGCTGCCTAGAAAGTTCGCTAAATGTGTTTTGTATTTAGAGTGGCGTCGGATGATTTCGTGTTGTTCTGGTAGATAATGCCAATAGTCCATGCCCGATATCGAGGTCAAGGCCAGGTGAACATTAGTGTAGTCCACCCTTTGGAGCAGGTCGTGCGACCGGAGTGACTTGTTGCGTATGTGCAGGGATTGATGCGCCGCACCCTTTGTGAGTGCGCCCCGGATGTCGTCTTCCGTTAGGGGTTCCAGTAGCGCCTCTGCATCCGGACCATCCACCTCCGTTTGCATCTGTCGCAAAATTTCTTCTCCTGTCCGATTGTCCGTCGGCGTCCCAGTGAAAAGGAGGGTAATGCTCCAGAAACTCAGCAGCAATGTCCTGTTGTGACGTCAAGGGCCGACCATCGTCATCATGGAGCACTGTGATCAAAGATAGGCGATTACGCGCATGTCTCTTGGACACACGATGCATGCTAATACGTTCTCCATCGACGTTGTCCAAGCACCCAGCACGGATCGAAAGTCCCTCCAGTCGACGTCTCGTGATCGATAAAATGCAGGCCTGAATGCGATGGACTTCCGCTTGACGCTCGGGCGATGGGGCCTTGGAGGACAGGTCGCGGAGCACCATGTAGTAACAATCAAGTGTATCTCGGAGCCATTTCGTTTTTTCCTTGCCATACGTTATGAGAGCTCTTCGTATCGCCGGTTTTGCACATTGTAGCCACCATGAAAGAACCGTACGGTGCAGCAGCAGACGGCGAGTGAATGTCTGCCATGTTTCTTCGATCCGCTGGCGACATTCGAGATCCACCAATAAGGATGAATTAGGTTTCCAGGAACTACGACTCCGCCAGACCCACTGCCGTGGGAGGGTTAACGTGCATAAATATGCAGGGTGATCCGTAAAAGCTGTCGGCCAACGTTCAGCTGCCAACACGTGATCCCGTAATCTGTCAGAAACATAAATCCGATTCAGCCTGCTCGCCGAGTGGCTAGTAAAATACGTGTAGCCCTCTCGCTGCCCATGGATCGTTTCCCACGTGTCCATTAGGGCCATGTCCCGGCAGATCGTGTTCAAAGCGTGGCAGGAGCTGAAATTAGGAGTTTGATCCTTCGGTGCGAGGACACAGTTAAAATCTCCCCCTACCAAGATGTGGTCATACCTACCATGGAATAGGGGGGCAATCTCCTCTGAGTAAAATCGTGCACGCGCCTGTCGATTGTCAGATCCGGAGGGTGCATAGATGTTGACAATATGAATGCCGTTCACGGTGATATCCTAACCCCGAGCCGAAGGAAGGAATCGAGGTCACATATCGGAATCCCTTCCCGGACTAGTATCGCTGTGCCACGTCCTCCATCTGGAGTCGGCGCTAGATAAGTGTTGTAGCCATGCTCGTCGGGAAACGCAACATTGCAGGTTTCCTGCATCAGCAGAATATCAACGTCTGTGGCGTAAATCATGTCCCGGAGAAGTTGCATCTTTGCAAGCGAACGTGCGGTGTTAATGTTCACTGTGCCCACATTATATGCGTGTTCCGTTGTCGTTGTCATGCTCGTGTCATGTCATTGAGAACTCCAAGGGCTTTAGTCCACTATTCGTGCTCAGAGAGGTGCCCGCCAACAGGTTGCCCTCCGTTGTTGTCGTTCCGTGGTGTGCATCCTGTAAGTGAGTTGTCATCATTCGTGGGTGGCACTTCCTCTATGTCTTCGACTGGTTCCGCCCAGTCGCAGTGGTCATCAATCCGAGAAACGTCCTCTGATGTATTTCGATGTGGCTGCCGGGACATTGGCGTCCCTGACTACTTCGTCAGCAGCGCTGGGTCAGCCGGTGTCAATGAAGAGGGACCATCAGAAAGGCAGGACATCCGGTCACCATCTGACGAAATGCCGTCAGCGTCCTCTAAAGGCACATGTTCCGTGTCAGACAGTTCTTCGGCTAGGATAACTTCCGTGTCCCATAGGCTAGGGGGGGACGTGTCACCCGAACTATGGCGACGTTTTTTGCGACGCTTCGGCGATCGCTGTTTGCGTGCCCTGCCCTCTGTTGCCTCACTGTGTTCGTCGATCGTCCGTGGGTCCGTTGCCGGCGCCACTGTCGCGACCTCTACTTTCACGCCGCGTGCTACATGTGAGTTTTCGGAGGGTTCCTCCCTCATCTGACGTGACGTGGGTCTAGGGACATTCTCCGAGTCACTTCATGCTCCCGTAACTCGGTCTGCTCTTGCATAAACACGTCCTTGTCACGCTCCGAACTTGGCAACACCTCCCGGCGGGCCACCGACACGTACGTCATCGGCAGTTGCGTGGGAACTTCTCCCTGTGACACTTCTCCGTGTGGCAGTTGCACGACGCGGCGCTGTATGCACTCCGAGCGGATATGTCCTTCTCCACCACAGCCAGAAGAGGTGCGTGGCTGGCCATGGTAAATCACAATAGCTTCACATCCTTCAGTGTATAAATAAGAAGGGATATGTTTAGTAAGGACGATCCGCACCTGTCGGACGCCGCTTAGCACCGGATAGGTGCTAAAACTTACCCAGCGTTCAGGCGTATGACTAAGTACCGATCCATATGGTCGCAGCGATTCGGTAACCATCGATTCTGGCACCTCAAACGGCAATTCAAAGATCCGAATGACCCTCACACCCAATCCTGAAGGAGCTACTGTTACATCGCTGATATGGCCATCGGAGTGTCGAAATTTAAATCCTCTTTGAGCAGCGGAGAGAGTTCTTTCACACGCAGCTTCATCGGTCATCTTTACGTACATTGTACTGCTTACAATGGACAGGTGTATTCCAATTATGTCTGCAGCAGGTAAACGTACTTCTTCCCTCAAAAAACGCTCTATTTCGAAAGCCTTGGGTCTGGAATATTCGTTGTCGAACGTAAACGGGATCGTAGTCTTTCGAAAATTGTGTGCCATGGCGATCGAGTCAGACAACAACACGCGCGAGTACCGGCGGTGTGAACACTTCCTCGTCCACGCGCGCCCGCGGCCGGGACAGCAGGTCCGTGCCGCGCCACCGCCGAAAGCAGACTGATCCATCTGAGCCACCGAGGCCACAGAGGAGAGCGAGACTGCAGGGACTTATCCCTCGCACGCTTCCTGTGAGACCCACATTCCCAACTGTCCACAACCTACATTCGTATTGTTCCTAATTGATATTTGCCCATTGACTCATTACTCGCACCAACTAAGGTGACGATTTCCGTAAGAGTTCGGTCAAAGTGCGCGCATTCGCACAGAAGAAAGTCAATGGCCGGGGTGGCCTTGAACTATATGAAGATAGTAACTGTTCCGAAAGAACAGATACCAATGATGGCCATTCAGCTTTTCTAGAAAGAAATGATAGTTAATGGGAACCCTCAGCTGTCAACAGGTGTTGTTGAAAGTTGTGAACAGTTGGGAATGTGGGTCTCACGGGAAGCGTGCAAGAGATAAGTCCCTGCAGTCTTGCTACACTCGGTGCCCTCGGTGGCTCAGATGGATAGAGCGTCTACTGTGTAAGCAGGAGACCCCAGGTAGGAGTCCTGGTCAAGGCACACATTTTCAGCTGTCCCCATTGAGGTATATCAACAACACCTGTTGGCAGCCGAGGGTTTCTATTAATTATCATTCCTTTCTAGAGAAGCTGCACTGTCGTTATTGGTATCTGTTCTTTCGGAACAGCTACTATCTCCATATACTTCTACCAAACATCATTTCTTGCAAAATCTCTTCAGGAGAGGATTCTTTGCTCAAACCTATCACTCGTCTGGGTTGTATCGGACAACATCGTTTCGTTCTCTTTCAATACCTGGTATAGTTCATTCTTTTTTCATTAACTATTCCAAAAACGGTAATTATCATCTGTCCTAATGAACTGTGAAACTTCTATCGTTCCTTCTTCATTTTCAGTTATTGATTCAAAAGGCACTACTAAGCTTTTATTTCTGCTCATCATATTATCACACATTTGACGTAATCAGTGATGATCGTTTTACCACACAGTCAATGCTCAATAGGAATCCTGCACAGTCAAAACCTCATTTGTAAATGAGGGTCCCTGGATCTTAATACCAGATAAGGTCTGTTTGTTCATGGCCTTGCTCACCTTACTGTTGGCACCTACTACGTTTCCGCTGTTTACTGGAATTATTTCTATCCAGAATTGTTACAGTTTATTTCAAAAGATATAGTTGATATGGCACTTATTAACGTACCTGTATCCAGAAAAACAAATAAATGATTCATACAGATCTCTATATAAATTACGGTCTGTTATCGGGTATCTGACTTTTTGTTCTGGTTGTCTTCACAACACATCCTTTTCTAATAAAAATTCTTCCCATGGAATCCATCCCACTCTTACTGCTAGACCCCTTGTCCAGGGGTTTCTTATTTCTCCCATACTCTACATCTTTCACTGCCTTTTTATCTAAACATAAACGTACAACACGTCAGCCTCCGTTGCAAATAGAAAGCAATCTTTAGCTAGGTTTCAGCAAAAATAATTTGGCCTTCTTCAGAAGCTATTGACACTAAACTATTGCATGCCTAACTTTGGCGTGCAATACTTTAGTGTCAATAGCTTCTGAAGAAGGCCAAGTTAATTTTGCTGAAACCTAGGTAAGGATTGGTTTCTATTTGCAATTGAGGCTGACGTGTTATATGTTTAATCATCACAGTTGCTGACTGGGCTGCACTATGTTAAATATTCCCTTTTTCTCTGTTGAAGATTATCATTTTCCTGACTTTCAGTTTCGTCAATTTTAACATGTATTACTACAGAGACTTCACGAGTGATGGTGTCCTCTATGAATGCATCTGGTTGTAAGCACTTTCCCATTATATTCTCACTAGCATCTGTTTCACTGGATTCCTTACTTATATTCTGACATGGTAACATAAGAACCTCTGTGAATATATCTGTCTCAAATTCATTCTCTAGTATCATGAATCCATAAGAATCGTAAATTATGTAATATCACCCATCCACATGTTTCTATATCTTCCTGTATCACATTAAAATCTACATGTATACTCTGATTCAAAACTGTTACCCCATCAGATACTTCATCATCATGACTTTCACTGTTCTCTGAACCACTTTGCTGCTATCTGTTTCATTATACCTAAGCTTTTCGGGAATACAAATACGTCATCACTGCTGCTAAATGGATCGTTCTCATTAACACAATATTCTTCCTGTACTTCACAAACAATGAAATCAGAACGGCTTTCCACAAATATCATATTTCGATCATGTTCGTCTGCCTTGAAAGCAGTCATTTTAACTGGCTCTAGTTTTGCTACATAATTTACGATTGGGATGATTTCGTCTACATCATCTTTGGCAAACAGCTTTGTACTATGCCCCTTTCCCTCAACTACACTTTAAAGTTCGTAAGGGCCTTCTTAAGGTCACTACCTTCTTCGTTTTTCCATTCGTGAAACACGTAATACATTTGACCGAGTTTCTTCTGCCTCGTCCTTTTGGAGGCAACTGTCATGTTAAACGGCGACCTGCCTTTCTATCTGTGCTTTCGACCTACCACCATAAAAATCACTTACATCCATCTGCTTAATTCCATTGGCCAGAAATTCCTACTGTTTGTTTGTTCCTCTAACTGACTCTTGTATGACCAATTCTGTGCTTACATCCAATGTTCGCACACCTATTGTGTTCCAATCGTAGTTCCTCTTTCCTAACCATTTTCCATTCTGGCAACGCTTTCTCCTCCAGCATCTCAAAAATACGTATGATTCTTACCGTCTTCGTGCCACCTACTTTCATCCACAACCGCCAGGGCCTCGACTTGTGTGGAAACTACTTTCCCTCGTAACTGTGCTTTCTGTCGTTCCGTTACGAGTAAATATTATGCAAGTTGTGTCGCCCAGGATTAGCTGTATTACCCTACCACATCCTCTCATCATATTAAATTGTGGTATATTCCGATCACCACCACCAGACACGTTTACTTGTCAGAAATTTCGTTGTTTGCGAGTTTAGCTCCAATGATCTTCATTCTCTACCTTTTTCAAAAATTCGTCGAACATCTTACGGTTACTCACAACCTGAAGTTATGCGTACTCTGCCAGTTCTTTCCAGAGTTCCGATATTACATCAGACTCAGATTTTCTGTGTTTCAGGATTTGAATTTTCGAAACCACGATTCACAGAAATCTTTTATGGAAATCCTATGATAGTTAATTGGCGTTCGTGTGACGAAAAATTTTAACCACAAATCGACTTGCTTTTCAGTACACCATAATTCTTCCAAAAGTTTGTCTTTCATTTCTGCAAATGTCATATCAGTGGTGTCTAGATTCAAACACTATCTTTTTGGATTACCTGCTAAGTCATAAATCAGTATACTGATTTTCCCCCTATTCCTCATGCTATTTGGTAGTACTCGTCCACAGTTCTTTGTAAAATCTAAAGGGTGTTAACTCCCCTGTTTCTTGACCGGATCATGCTTCTCTTCTCTACTCAGTGGTCAAGATTTCTGTAAAACTAATAGATCACTACTGATGCTATTTTGTAACTGATTTTGCAACGGCTCTTGGGGGCCCAGCATTCGTTTGCTGGGTATGGGCTTGACGACGGAATAACAGGAAAAGGGTGGATGGGGATCTGGTAATACCTGACTCCTTTATCTTTACATTCAATAGCGCTAAACTTGCTGAGTATGTGAACGTAGGTTTCCTTCGTTAACGCGTGATGCCCCGAATCAATGTGCTGTTTTAAATGCCTGTGCTTTGGACACGCCACTTAAGGATATAAGAGAGAGAAGCGACTTGTGGTAAGTGAAGGAAGGGCGCCCATGAAGATGTTTCTACATCTCCTGTGGCTTGGGCTGAGGATTACCCTGTCTGAGGTAGGGACTGTAGCGTATATCTTGAAGAACGGAAGATACAAAAGCTTAAAACTACGAGGTGCAATTCGTATGGTGAGCCCAAAAAAATTTTTAAGGCCATGCTTCACCCTCCATTGCTTCAGCCCTGTTCATCCCTGAACATTGGAACTCCCATGCCACTTTTCCTTCTTCATGCTGTCCTGCCTGTCCAAGAGTTTTTTTGGGTCCCGAGTTGGTGACGTGGCATCGCATCGTTTTGGGCAGTGTTTTAAGTGTTACCCTCTTTGTCACAGCCATAAACAGCTTCACATCTACGGTAACAAGTCCGGCATAGTGCGCATTTCTGGGCAATTTTGCAGCTTTCACTTCCTTCTCCACTGTTACAATAGTGACTTGTCAATTGCAACTTATAGTTCATTCTTTATTTGCCTGAATTCTCTACATGATACACAATTTTTCCTTTTAAACGCTCTGCGATGTTCCTGGGCTTCAATTTTGACCCTAAACTTTCGTGTTTAACACACCCAAAAAGCTGGGGTCACGAGCCCAGAAGGCACTGAATATCCTGAAATGCCTTGGGGAGTCGGCAGGGAACGTCTGCTCTAGCTTTATAGAGTTTTCATGCGATCACGGCTGGACTATGGGTGCACAGTGTACAGGTCAGCGACGTCTACTTACCTGAAAATCATTGATGCTGTACACGATGAGAGGATCATGCTGGCCACAGGCGCTTACAGGACCAACGCCATAACCAGTCACTGCGCTCTGTGGATGGTGAACCGCCACTTTTAATCTGCCTGAAATTCCTGGTGGTGCTTCAGGTGTGTAAATTAGTCGTTACCACCAATTCACAAACATACCACATAGCTCGTCAAGCTATGAAACACCTCTTTACCTATCGTCCACGGCAACAAAGCTGTTTGGGATCCGGGTGAACGTGTGAATTGTAAACTGGAGTCGCTTGGTGTCGAGAAAGTTTAGCACCAAATGTAGGGCTTTAACCGCCTGTTACCCTGGTTACTGCGGAGACCCCTATTTAGCGCACTACAGGAGAGTTTCCTCCCCCACATTTGTTTTATTACATTTTTTTATGAGATTATTACTGAGCACCACAAACTCTGTAGCTGTATTCACTTTTGGGTCTAAACAAGGAGACTCCGTAGGTTGGCCGGCCGCGGTGGCCGTGCGGTTGTAGGCGCTGCAGTCCGGAACCGCGGGACTGCTACGGTCGCAGGTTCGAATCCTGCCTCGGGCATGGATGTGTGTGATGTCCTTAGGTTAGTTAGGTTTAAGTAGTTCTAAGTTCTAGGGGACTGATGACATAAGATGTTAAGTCCCATAGTGCTCAGAGCCATTTGAACCATTTTGCACTTCGTAGGTTGCTCTGTTGTTTTTTCCTGATCTCGTCTTGAGGATCTGATTGCCTCACGAGTTCCTGTGTTCGACGCGAAATTATACATGATTTTCTGTGCACTGGAGCAGATGATATGTATTCTCAGTGCTAAATTCCGTGTCCGTTCCGATTCCCTGTGTGCCCTTCACTCTGTCCACACCTTCAACCCAGCAGATAAAGTAGTCCATAATATCCAGGATACCCACCTCCAGCTACAAAGGCTGGGGAAGGGGGGGGGGGGGGAGGAGTCATTCTGCTGGGTGCCAGGGCACATGGTTATCTTAGGGAACGTGAGGGTGGATGTAGCAGCCAAGGTGGTGGTGTAATCCTCGGTTATTTCATTATGTCATTCTCCTGTATACTACCTCCTCGCTGTTGAGGTGAGAATCATGCGTCAATGGGAGGAAGAGTGACTGGAAATAATAGACAATAATTTCCATCTATTATAGCCCACTACTCAGCTGTGGCCTACCTCCGTCTAGCCACGAAGACGGAACGAGGTCCTCCTTACGCGCCCTACTATGCATGGCTCCTTGCTCCGGCGAGAAGACCCTCCCATTATCCGGAGCCGCGTGACTGCTATGGTCGCAGGTTCGAATCCTGCCTCGGGCATGGATTTTGTGATGTCCTTAGGTTAGTTAGGTATAAGTAGTTCTAAGTTCTAGGGGACTGGTGACCACAGATGTTAAGTCCCATAGTGCTCAGAGCCATTTGAACCATTTTTTTGAACCCTCCCATTTGTGGTACTCATGGCGTACAGATCACTGTGCGCCACATTTTATGAGAAGATGTATTTTCAGATTAGAGAGTAGCGGCAAGTTTGCTGACAGATGTCCGCTATATTTCAAGCGACTTCCAAACAAATATTTTTAAAGTTTTAAGGTTTTGTGATTTGGCAAAATAGTTCCTGAGATTTTAAGGAGATTCTCTTAATGTGTTAGCAGGTGACTGGCTCACCCTTGTTTTTTATATAAATAGTCAGCCAACCACATTGCCCTGTGCCCATTTTTAGCTCTCCTGCTGTTTTACTTATCCTTTAATCATAGGTATAGCACCTTTCACCCTTTCTCCGTTGTCTTAAGGAGTCTGAGACAGAATGATTATGTGGGTCCACGTGAATGAGGTTGGAGTGAGTGAATGAGTTTTATATTGCAGGTTTGCCGGCCGAAGTGGCCGTGCGGTTAAAGGCGCTGCAGTCTGGAACCGCAAGACCGCTACGGTCGCAGGTTCGAATCCTGCCTCGGGCATGGATGTTTGTGAAGTCCTTAGGTTAGTTAGGTTTTACTAGTTCTAAGTTCTAGGGGACTAATGACCTCAGCAGTTGAGTCCCATATTGCTCAGAGCCATTTGAACCATATATTGTAGGTTTCCTCCTCACTGTGTGACGACAATTTTAGCCATATCGTTCACATTCGTTTCTTATAATATGTGTAACTGCGATGAAAATCTCGCTGTTTGGTGACCATTAACTACACACACACACACACACACACACACACACACACACACACATATATATATATATATATATATATATATATATATATATATATATATATATGTTCGATGCAACGAATCCATTTCGTTGCAAATTTAGTGGTAGTACCACCTTACGTTTCTTGCAGTGCGCAGGAATTTTGAACAGTCAAAAGTACGTTTCTTAACATAGTAATCTCTGATTATGTGTTTGCAGATATTTCGGTTTTTACTGACAGAATTAATGTCTTTATCTTCCCACCTACCATTGGCTCAGCACTCTCATAGATTCGTTGTATTTCTGATCAAATTTTGCGTTGATATCAGTAAACTGCATTTTAATCTCTCATGTAGTCCATATCATAGAACATAAATTCACTATACTCAGTTATTCTATCACTTTGATTGGTCAAAGCAGATTAAATCACCTCCAGCATGTCTTCCAATTAATCAGTTTTCAATTCTTTTTGACTGACATTCATTTTCTTATTGTTTTCTTTTAACTGTGTTGTGGAACGAATCAGAAGGACACACATGTTACTGTTCAACGGATTCATATTTCTGGTCATGGTGCGCATGTGCCCACTCATTTCTCAACATTTGCATTATTTCGGTATCAAAAGCCTGTTTCACCTCTACTACACTCTGATCTAACACCCCATAGTCTGGTTCGTGAGTTTCATGTTCCGTTTTCACACCCACTAGACATGGAGTGACTGGTTCTACTTTATCTCTACAAAAAACGAAATGTCTTCAAATCCTTCTTCATCTATGCCACTTATGCCATTAAATTCCACTGCAGGTGTCAATACTTGGGAGATGGGACTCATGGTGCCGTTTTGATATAAAATTGATATCAAATTGATATGCAAATTAATTAAATTGATTAATTAATTACACCCACCCAAACCCCCCACCCACAGATCATGTTATGTGTTTTGCTGAGCTGACATGTGGGTTCCCGCAACCTCCACCCCACCCCTCCCCCTACTCCTACCCCCACCCCGCTTACAGTATTGGCGGGAATTTCGAATTTTGGCAGCAAATCCGAATTTTCGGGGTGCAATTCAATTGTCAATTTAGAGGACAAAATATTAACGGAAATTGTTGATGGAAATTGTTTGTAAAACGAGAATAGGTGGTAGAAATCGAAAAAAAATTCAGGTGACAGGAAATCGGTGAATTATGCTCTGAGAAGGACGTAATTTGCATTTCGTAGAACATGGACACTCTTGTTTAACTTCCGATCGCTTGATATGGTGCAGCAACAAAGTCATTGAGACATTCTGTGGTTTGCTGCCGGGCGGAAGTGCAATAGTGGTGCGCCTCGGTTCATCCCTTCCCCGCCACCTGCACCACCTCACATAAGCTTGGGGGACCTTGGTCCGTCCCTCGCCGGACCACATTCATAATGGCTGCTGCAGCTGCCTCGCCTCGCCGGACACTCCACGCTTGAGATGAAAGGGCGCCACACCATGTGCATTCGTAACTCTCAGGCGGCCAGAGATGGCACAAACCGCGGGACTTGCGCCACTTGGCTCAGTGCCCAGCGTCTGCTCGGTGACCACTTGCTCGCATCCCACACCCGAACAGGCAGTCCTCTCGGTTTCCACGCCACAGGGGGCGGCAGCCAGCAGTTGGAAATCGGCAGATGATTGTAATGTACACTGCTGTTCTCAAGGCACACTTTGGTGAGCATCTACCACGATCAACAGATTTGTTTTCGAAGGTTAGCATCTTCCTCCAAGAGACAACAACATATATTTCGAGTGGTGCAGCTGGCACTGGGTATGCCAGACTATGTATCTGTCTCAAAATGAAGAAGGGATATTTTTCTATAGATAACAGTTGCGTTCAATTTCCCTCCCACTTGTCAACAAACAAAATATTTTTCTCAAAGCTTTTTTTTTCATTCTTCACAGTCATGTTCTGTTCCTCAAACACCTGCACCAAGCTTGTTTGAAAAAGAAAAGAAAGCAAGTTATAACTTGCTGGTATGGCATTCTGGGTTCCTATTGGTCATCTGCAAAAGAGAGGGTGGAATCTCAATGTATATAAAGCTCAACCCCCACAGCAATCATCAGTCTTTGTCAGTGCCTAGATGTGTCCTTGTGATTCCTACGATATGAAATGGTCAGCGAGTAGTGACGCCATTGTGAACAGTTACGGAAAACAGCCAAACTTGGGGCAATTGCCATGTAAGTGTTTATAAAAAAATTATGGGTTCAAATTATAAAATTTCGTATCAAAATATTCAAATTTTTCGAGACTGTGATACATTTTCATATCAAGTGGTTATAAAAGTTATTTTTTCTTGGTGTTGCAGCATTCATTCGCGCAATAGTGACAGATTTAGAATGTCAGATGGAAGCTGAAAGTCGCCAGCAGGCTACAGAGATTGTGCTACTATCATATAAGTACAACTCCGAATTCTGTGTGATAGTTTACATGTTCATGAAACAGCTCTTGATGTACTCACATCATAATAAGTGTTTATAGAATTTTTGATCTCGCTGTTGCAACATTAGAGCAGCAGCTGACAAACATTGAGAGGCTGCTAGAGACCGAAATGCAGCAACAACCTAAGTACATTTGCACTATATCGCCGTTAGACATTTTTCATCATATACAGTTATGTGAACCATATATTATTCGTTGTTGTAGGTGGTAGTATAGATCAAGAGGAGGATGAGATTTCAGTATGGGTATATGTTAAGAATCATGATTAGGAGCCATCACTACAATCTGGTATGAACTTTTTTAATTTTTCATTCTTTTCGTATTTATGTATAATCAGTACCTCACCGCAGCAAATTCAGAACAGATTTGTTGTTGTTGTTTCTTATAATCAACATCTTGTTGTAGACAACTTCTGAGAGAAAGATCTGTGTCTCCACAACAACAACAATTCTAGCGATGGTGAAATAGCGGAGTGGGAGCGTGAGGTTGTGGCTCCTGAAAGGCAGTGCGATCTCTTCCTTCTGGAAGAGGAGGTGGAGATATTTGACTAGGTGGGTGAACTAGCTGAAAGATCGACTGAACTGTTCAGTCCCGAGGCCCAGAGAGTAAAAGGTGATTATAATGTGACTGTCATCGTTACAACATATAATTATTATTCTAGAATGCTAATGTACTTAATGGTTGTTATTTGGTTACATCATATATTTTAAAATCTTGAATATTGTACTTCATTTTTTCCGTTATTCGTATGTTACAGAGGTGCCACCAACACCTCATTGCCCACATCTTTCTGTGGCACATGAACCTAGAGCAGGTATCAAACAGTCACCGGAGCAACGTGCACCACTGGGAAAAGTGCCACTCATTGCCATGCTAGAGGTGGCGGCAGGGTGTCTGTGGGTGGTTCAGTCAGAGCAACGATCTCCCATCCCCCAGGCTGGCGATGGTGAAGGCTCCAACATGCAGCAGCATTAACAAGCGTCCTCTTCAGAGCCTGGGTGCTCCCACAGGAGCTCACCACCACCACCTCCTCCTACTCCAGCTCTGGCTGTTTATCCTCGCTGGCAACAAAAGGTAGGTGTGCCACGGCACATACCCCTCCACGCTCCCCCATGAAGGCACCTCCTCCCCAGCGCCCTCATCCACTGGGTGGGCGCATCGTCTACTAGTTATAGTGTTATAATGAACATGTGGCTGGCAGTAACGCTCTATCCCATCCTCATAGTGAAGGACATCAGATTATCTGCGTGATTAACCCTTTGGAACACTCAACGGTTGGTAGGGCGTTTGAGGGAAGTATCTCGTTCACTAGAATTGAGAATCTCGCTGGGGGGGGGGGGGGGCATCACAATCCTCTCAGGTTTGTAGAAGCATGCCTCCCAGTGCTCCTTAAAGCCCTAGATGATCTGAGATATAGTGCCATTAAATATAATGCAGTACTTTGCTGCAAGTTGACTCACCCCCCCCCTCCCCCGCCCCAAACAGCAGGGTATTCCTGAGGGGAAAAGCGTGCACTACATCTGACGTGATAATGGCCTTATATCTGGGAATACATCAGTCACTTAGTGGTATCGTGAATCACCTTCGCGACTACACTGGCGAGGTTTCCCAAGATGGAAGTAAGAGGGTCAGCTAAAGCACTGGACCAAATACCACACCTCCACGTTGATATTCATGTCCGTGATCCGTTAAATGGAGGGTCTAATTATATCAAACTCCCCAAGGGTATAGGTAATAAGAAAGCTTGCATTAACGTTCAAACTAAACAGGATAAAGCTTGTCAATCCTGGCAGGCGAAAGAAAAATTAAGCAGAATCCAGAGTGCACATCTCGATATGGAATACGTCTTAACATTTGTGGATGTTATAACTTTGACGGTACTGAGTTACCTCTAACGATTCAGGACATACAAGAAATTGGAGGCACAAAATTCCAGGATATTAGTTCACGTTTATGACCTAAAGAAGAAGCAGGAAAGCAAATCAGACGAGCGGGACAAGCATATTGTAGTTGGCCCACTCCGTTTTTCGGCATATTCAGATGAGCGTGGTATTCATGTATACATGCTGCTCTTCTCTGAAGGCGATAATCAGCATTATGTATGGATCAAAGACGTGTCCTACCTCCTAAACTCTAAACTCAATAAACACAAGTGTAAGCAACACATTTGCTTCAGATGTCTAAATACCTTTTCAGAAAAAAAGTATTTAAAAAGACATGTGAAGGACTGTGAATCCAAGGAACTGTACATGTTGTTATGCCTACACAACAAAACAAGTTTATTAAATTCAAGAATGCTCATTACCGGGAATGATGTCTGTTTGTTGTATACGCCAACTTCAAGTGTCTGCCGACCGGGGAGGCCACGCTGTTCTAGGCGCTGCAGTCCGGTCCCGCGTGACTGCTACGGTCGCAGGTTCGAATCCTGCCTCGGGCATGGATGTGTGTGATGACCTTAGGTTAGTTAGGTTCAAGTAGTTCTAAGTTCTAGGGGACTGATGACCTCAGATGTTAAGTCCCATAGTGCTCAGAGCCATTTGAACCATTTTCAAGTGTCTCCATGCCCCTATCATCCGCTGTGAAGGGAACCCCTGAGCCTCACATATCACCTTCATGCAAAAATACGTAACTGTAAGCGGCAGCATACAAAATTGCATTTTCATATGGTTCAAGTCTTAACCGCTAAGAATCTTTTCTTGGGAATAATCCTGCAGTTTGGCTGCTCACTGAGCTTGAAAAACTCTCATGGAATGTTGATTGGCTTTACAGCATCAACATCCTCATGACCTAATCGAAGGAGGATAAAAAAATTATACAATGATGTGGTTGTGTCATATTTGTGGGCTATCGTTAGACAGAAAAGCTGAAACTCACTGTAGGCACCACTTTCATCTGATGGGGAAATTCCCTGGTGCAGCTCACAACGCATACAATTTGAGTATGAGTTACCAAGACACCCATCTTCTTCCATAGTTTAAGTGGATATGACGCCCACTTAGTTGTTGTTCAATTGCTTAATTTAGGCTGGGAGAAAAATCAGGTCGGTGTCCTATCTGAGAGTGTTGAGAAATATGTTTCACCCTCCAAACGAATGAAGCCAAAAACTATGCTCCACTTTCTTGACACGCTACGTTTTATACAGGCGCGCCGGCCGGAGTGGCCGAGCGGTTAAAGGCGCTACAGTCTGGAACCGCACAACCGCTACGGTCGCAGGTTCGAATCCTGCCTCGGGCATGGATGTGAGTGATGTCCTTAGGTTAGTTAGGTTTAAGTAGTTCTAAGTTCTAGGGGACTTATGACCACAGCAGTTGAGTCCCATAGTGCTCAGAGCCATTTGAACCATTTTTATACAGGCGCTTCTCCAGTAACTCGTCGGAACACTAACTTGGGAGGATATGCATATCACCCCATGTGCATACCCTGCTGAGGAAAAGTTTGAAAAAAAATAAATAAAATGGCTCTGAGCACTACGGGACTTAACTTCTGAGGTCATCAGTCCCCTAGAACTTAGAACTGCTTAAACCTAACTAACCTAAGGATATCACACACATCAATGCCCGAGGCAGGATTCGAACCTGCGACCATAGCGGTCGCGCGGTTCCAGACTGTAGTGCCTAGAACCGCTCGGCCAACTCGGCCGGCGAAAAGTTTCAGCTTCAGACTAGGAAAGTAGTTTTCCCTTATGAGTATCTGGATAGTAACGCAAAACTCAACGAAACCAGGCTACCCGACATATCTGCATTTACCAGTGCTCTCACATGTTTTGAGGCATCAGGAGATCACAAATTTAGCATTGGATGGCAGCCTGGAGGGTAAAAATCGTATAGGGAGACCAAGAGATCACTACACTAAGCAGATTCAGAAGGATGTAAGTTGCAGTAGGTACTGGGAGATGAAGAAGCTTGCACAGGATAGAGTAGCATGGAGAGCTGCATCAAACCAGTCTCAGGACTGAAGACCACAACAACAACAGTGCTCTCACAGGCGATGGCATAACTAGTGCAGATTATGAGCATGCCATGAGTGTCTGGCTGGAAATGGACTTTCCCAATTTAGGTGAATACGTAAGACTATACACTGACACTGATGTGAGCTTGCTTGAGGATGTTTTCGAAAAGTTTCAGAATGTATGCATGGCCACATACTCTCTGGATCTCGCCTTTTAGTACACGGTACCTGGGTTGTCCTGGAATGCAATGCTCAAGAAAACCAGGCGCAACATCGCACTTTTGACTGATACTGATATAATTCGTTTATTTGAGCGCCGGATCCATGGGGGCTTTTTGGCAGTGTGTCCATAGACATACCAAGGCAAATAATCCATGTGTATGTGTGTAGTTCCATACATCCCTCGATTCAAATTGGAGTCTATATTTGGATGTGAATAATTTATACGGGCACGCCATGATGCAGCCACTGCCGGTTGTTGGGTTTCAGTGGGTGCCCAGAAACGAATTATAGGGATTAGGTGGAAAAATATTGGGTTTAGTGGCTGATTGTGCTGTAGGATATGTGGTGGAAGGAGACCTCATATACCATGTTAGTTTGCGTGAAATGACAAGTGTCTTGCTGTTATGTCCAAATCAACAAGCTCCACAAGGAAGCACTATCCCTAAAGTGATGATCATTGTTGGATGTAAGTGGAGGTATATGATTCATTATCGTAAGCTCCAGCAGTGCCTCAGCTTAGGGATTGAGCTAGGTAGAATCACCTGGGCTATCTCCTTTAATCAGTCCCCGCGGTTGTCCGAAAAGAGAGTGGGCACGACTAGTGATTTCGTAAAAGATTTTTATAAATTGATGAATAAATCCATTTTCAGTAAAACAATGCAGAATGTAAGAAATGAACACCAGATTTTGATTAGGACCGAATGGGATGAGCTGTGGGGCTTAAGAAAAGGCAGTCAACGAGAACTTTGCTCATGTGAAGATGTCGAAGATTTCAGCATAGTTTACAAAACCAGTCAATTTGGGTATCTGTATACTGGACATCTCCAAATTCCACATGTACCACTTCAATTATGAGTTTGCTAAAACTCATTTCATGGAACCAAAGTTACTTTATATGGATACAGATAGCTTCATCTATTGGATGAAGAGCTGTGGTCCATTAGATATAATTAAGTGTCACAGTAATAACATAATACACAGCCAATAATCATTATGGTGCTGTTTCTCAGAACATGAAGGTTATCGGGTTAATGAAAGATGAGGCGGATGGTTTGCCAGTTGCGTGTCTAAGTTCCAAAATGTATGTTTATCGTACAATAGATGTAGCCACCCAGCGGCGGGCTAAGGGTGTGCGATGTGCGGCATCATGTGACCTCATGGTTGAAGGCTACTTGCAGTGCTTGTGTGGTGGTGTTCGCGGTGCTCCGCTACGACCTCCACATTTGGTACAGCAAACTAGTATTCCATCAGGAGGCCATGATGTGTACACTGTGCTGCAGTAGTACTAACCACAATTACACTTTATTATTGTATAGAAATCAGAGTTCCAGCACTAATTACATCATATACCGAAAATTTGTGATCAATGAAAGCTGTCACTGGAAGGTATATAGCGTTGGTAGGAGTCTCAACAATGTTATACCCAGTTCCAACTGATGGGAAGAATCCGTAAACTGAATGAATCAATATATCACTGAGATGTCTGAGATATGAGTTCGTTGCAATGTTACACTCAACACGGATTGTATTGACAAGGAAAATATCCAATGTCCGATCAGAATTGTAAAATGCACTGGGATCCGTCTTCAAAACCTGTCCCTTTAAGACACCCAGAAACGGGACTACTGAACATTTCTGCTTAAAGTCAATCGATGCATTCACCATCCTTAATTCAGATTTAAGTGTACTGATGTTTGCACAGAGATAAATCCCTTTTCTGCTCTGTTTTAAAACTTCGTTTAAATCGTCAATATCATATGTACCAGGTTCAATTTTCATAATTTCGTTTTTACCATTAATTTCAAGATGCAGCGTACTGTTAGCCTCTGAGAGATTTGGGACTGTGTTTTACGTCTGCAGTCCAATCAGCGCTATACTTCAATCTCCAAATCAGTTGGTAGGAAGTAGTTCGCACGTAGTACAGACGATCGTTCTTTTAAAGTCAAAGTGTACATCACTGCATCTAAATACCAACTGGTTAATGGATGCTTAATACCCGTCCTTATATATCATTCGTAAACGTGAGGAGGAACATGATACATAGATGATCACACAGAAATGTATTAAAGTCTCGGTAGCGTCGAAAATAGTAAAATACATGTCTTCTGCTGTGAAGTATCGTTGTAATTCTTCTGCGGGCTGAAGGTCGTCGAATGAGTCGAAATAGTAGACGTTATTTGTATTTCTTTTTTTAACATATGCTACCCAGTGAGCTTCAGGTCCTCTTGCTACATCCAGATTCACAGCTCCGCATTCTCCTGATTTTCACGTAGTCTTTGGTTGCGTAGTTATGTGTTCAGCATAAACACACCTCGGCATCTCGGAACGTTGAATTTCTTCATAACAAACTTTGTAAGCGACCTGTCGGGTAGGACTGCTAGGAGTCTTATTATTTTTTTTTATGAACAGACCTAGTCCTTTCTTGTATGGTTTTAAGCATAGCTCTTTTCCTATGGGTGCTTCCTCCATCCAGCTTTCGTGCCTCTTGCTGTTGCTCCTGAGTGTTTTGTGCATTCTTGACTGTCCTGGCAATAGCTGCAGCGTCACGAGCCAATGGACCTACTGTTGAGAGAACGGCTAGGGCAGTAATGAGGAACAGAACAATTCCACCCAAAAGTCTTTAGTAGCAGTAGAACCATGGGTGACTTAATCTTTTTTTTTCTCGTTCCTTTTTGCTTTTATGTGCATACAGCTCTGTCAGGATACAGTTTTTCACTTTTCATTTGGTTATCGTCTTCCTTTTAGCGCCTTGCAGCTCTCGTAACTTGGCTGAACTTCTTCACGCCCAGTCTCAACTTAACTTCACCACACATGGTTTTTTCAACTGCAAATGCTGCAGTGCGTTTTCATATACCAATATCCCTTCTCGCACGTATTGCATTAGCTTTACCAGTTATAATTCGATCGGCGGTGTGACAATTTTTATTTACTGCGTATGTGATTTCGTGTTCCATACACGCTTGGTCGAGCAGATTTATCCCCTTATCACAGCGTGCCAATCGTTTTTGAAATGTTGTTCTAGGTCCACGGTAGTTATATACAGGGATGTGTAATTCGACTGGTAGTTTGTCGATAATACCGCCACCTCCTCTAATGCGTTTCCAGTCACGCGTGTTATGCTACTGAGGTGGTTGCGGTCTGTGCATCCTGTTATATAGCATCGATCCAGCTATTTTGTGATGCGGGAAAACGAAGCCATTTCACTTACGCTCTATTCGCTCGACGCCGTATGACCGTCAATACGATATGCACATCCGGTTCCGAGCTCTTCTGTAACTCTTCAGTGCTAAAGCATCTTGCAATTTGAATACCACTACTGTCCTTTAGAAGGTAGCTTTTAGGATCTGTTCTCTGCACATTGAAAACTGTATATTTCTTGGTTGACCACTATGGCGTGTGTATCTTTTCAAATGCTATCTTGTGTTTTGAAATACGTACTGATTCACCTGTATTAACTTGCTGTTTGCACGGATCTAATATTTTAATACGATTGTAGACTGTATCTAGAAGTCTTTTATCACGAACGTCGATTGGTCTCATTTTTATTGTGCGATGTTTGGTTCGCTTAAACCGTGCAATTATTTGCGGGAGGGTATCTATCTGTTTGTGTGCGCCACAAAGATTGAATCGCATCCACATTTGCGTTTTCACTGTTCTGTTCATACAATCCCTAATACTCGACTTCAGGTGTATGAACGTCGAATAGCAAGGTATTCCATACTGCTCCATCACAGTCTTGAAATATCTATTGTAAAACTCTCCACCGTGATCTGTTTGTAGTTTGCGTGGGCTTCGATTCATCCCCGTCTGTAGCAATGCCTCAAACACATGGATGACATCGTTTCGGGGTGTTTTCGCTTTGCCGGGTAGTACCCAGGCATATTTAGAATAAATATCAATGATCATTGAAATACACTTGAATCCGTTATTTACACATGAATATCCCTCATGTCGACAAGATCCTCCTGCCACAGGTCGTCCATACCTTTAATCATAACATATCTTCGACGGTATATTTTGCATGCTGCTGTGTGATGCTCTAGAACTACACTCTCCACACTTACTTAATGATACCTCTCTCTCTCTAAGATCAGAAATTATTGAAACAATTCGAATGAACTGTATTACCAGCGGAAGCTGATGCCATGAGCAGTTGTAGCCAGTCTGTTACCTCATTGGGGTCGTCGTAATGTACACTATGTAATCAAAATTATTCGGACAAATGGCTCAAATGGCTCTGAGCACTATGGGACTCAACTTCTGTGGTCATAAGTCCCCTAGAACTTATAACTACTTAAACCTAACTAACCTAAGGACATCACACACATCCATGCCCGAGGCAGGATTCGAACCTGCGGCCGCAGTTTATTCGGACATGTAGCTGAAAATAACTTATATGTTCGTGGTGCCCTCCCTTGGTAATGATGGAATTCAATATGGTGTTGGTTCACCCTTAGACTTCATGACAGTTTCCACTTTCACAGGCATACGTTCAGTCAGGTGGTGGAAGGTTCCTTGGGAAATGGCAGCCCATTCTTGACGGAGTGCTGCACTGAGGAGAGCTATCGATGTCGGTCGGTGAGGCCTGGCACGAAGTCGGCTCTCCAAAACATCCCAGAGGTGTTCTATAGGATTCAGGTCAGAACTCTGTGCAGGACAGTCTATAACAGGGATGTTATTGTTGTGTAACCACGCCGCCGCCACAGGCCGTGCATTATGGAAAGGTGCTCGATCGTGTTGAAAGATGCAATCGCCATCGCCGAATTGCTCTTCAACAGTAGGAAGAAAGGAGGTACTCAAAACATCACTGTAGGTCTGTGCTGTGATAGTGACAAGCAAAATAACAAGGAATTCAACCACTCTCCATGAAAAACGCGACCACACCAAAACACCACCGCCTCCAGATTTTACTATTGGCACTACACACGCTGGTAGATGACGTTCACCGGGCATTTACTATACCCACACGCTGCCATCGGATCGCTGAGGCAGTTGGGAATTCTTGTGTGATCTTCTGGGTAGATGTCTGTCTATTGCCCATTACGACCTTCAACTGTCGGCCGTCGCTGTCATTCAACTGACGAGGTCGGCTTGTACGCTTTTGTGCTGTACGTCTCCCTTCACGTTTCCACTTCACTATCGCATCGGAAACAGTGGATCTAGGGATGTTTAGGAGCGTGGAAATCTCGTGTACAGACTTATAACACAAGTGACACCCAATCGACCACGTTCGAAGTCCGTGAGTTCCGCAGAGAGCCCCAGTCTGCTTTCTCACGACATCTAACGTTTACTGAGGTCGCTAATAGGAAGTACCTAGCCGCAGGTGACAGCACAATGCAGCTAATATGAAAAACGTGGGGTTTTGTGGGTGTCCGGATACTGTTGATCACATAGTGTATTTACTGGGGGAGTCTATTGCTCACTCTTTTGTGCTGAATGACAATACTATGACTACTGGTATATTTTTCACAATCCAATGTAGAATTTATAATGTATTTGTAGCTCACATTGCTCCGGCTTTTTGCATTCTTATGCAGTTCAGTCAAAAGCAATTTTTCACGATAAATTTCCATATCCTTGGACGAATAATTTACAGTTTTTCTGGGTCTTAGGAAAATAAGGTTCAGCTGACCGTGTGTTCTTCGAAACTGTTTATCGCCCATCTATATTGTTTTCTCCTTTGAAGTTATAGGCTGCGTGCCCAACATGTATGGTTTTTCACCATCGACTCCAAATGTTTTGTGTATCCTAACGTTGCTGTGGCAGTTAGTGAAATCGGCAATAGCGTCATCGTCGTTGTGGAATTTCGCTGACAGTTCATCGAGAAATTTAGTAACTGGTTTAAAGGTTTCTCGCAGTATCTGCTCCCGTTCCAGATAACCTAACCTCACAAACCCTAACTTCTCGCAAACGACCTTCCGTGACTCGATGACTTCATGCTTAGTCGACATCTCGTTGTACACTAATCGGGCTTCTGTGCCGCTTGAAGTTTTATACACCCGCTCGTTTTCTTCTTATTCTGCTCCCCCTTCTCGGTAACAGCTATTTTTTCTTCAGTTAAGTCGATTACTTTCTTCTCGATTTCATTAACCCTATCATTCAGTGTATTGTTCAGTCTCAGAAGAGTACGCCAATACGTCTCTAGTTAATTGAGTACGTGTCCAAATTTAAGTTCGAGAGTTTGAATTTTCGCGTCCATGTACAAGTGAATGTTTTGCCTATGCACACCCATCCTCGGTCTATGGCGCGGCAGTCATGGACTGTGCCGCTGGTCCCGGCGGAGATTCGAGACCTCCCTCGGGCATGGGTGTGTGTTTGTCCTTAGGATAACTTAGGTTAAGTAGTGTGTAAGCTTAGGGACTAATGACCTTATCAGTTAAGTCTCATAAGATTTCACACACATTTGAACATTTTTGAACACCCATCCTATCAAACTATACTCCCGGCATGTATGCGAATTTATTCGTGGTGATGCGTATGCCGATGTACTCACTTCATTGCATATTTATGTGAACTCCTGGAAGTTCCGTCTATACCTGCAATCATTCAGTTTTTGTATTTTATCAGTAACCAGAGACCTGCACGGTGAATGATTCCAGCAATCAGCACATATCCTTAGAAAATCATTGAAGAACGTACTGGTTCATACGTGAGCCTGGTAAATGTATTTTAAATTCATATTGTCCTGTTTGAATGCTATAATTAGGTTTGAATTTGGTTTGGATTATCCTTCAACAGTTGTTTTGGAATTGTGGAATATGTCTGACTCAGATAAAATACATCAACAGCCATACGGAAACCGAAATATCGTCGAATTTGATCTTGGTTTTCCACCGCAACATCGTCTAATTTGAAGACCGTGTTTGGCTTTACTTTTTCCAGTGGAGGGATATCACTGCTCTCACTGAATGTCGTCTATGCCACACCATCAACACCCTGCAACAGCTCTTGTAATAGTTGGTATTTGGGTTGAAACACTGTTTTTGAAAATACACATACATGCTCACAGCGTAATCCATTGGTATGCGTTAGTAGGAACAAGAGAACATTTGTCTAGTGGCAGCTGGATGGACCTACATTTATTGCACCTATGTTGTCGGGAAGGAGTATGCTGTTCTTCTTCCAGTCGTCTAGCACACCGTCACAGCTCCAGCCGCTTACAACAAACTCTTGATGTTTCATTCACCCTGCCAGAATATCTACCATAATACTTACTAAATCACGAACTGGCGTGTAATGGGTTTTTATAGAAAATAATGAACACTATCCCCTTCAATGAAGTCGGCTATGTCAAATACTGTCAAACAATGGGCTTTCACAGAGAATTTTGTTAAATGACATAATTTTCCGCTGTTGCATGTTTGCATGGAAAATACTGGTGGCAATACCTTTAGATCTTGCAACATAATCGGAGGTAAGAAATAAAAACGCACACATTGTTATTTACATTCATATTCATTAATCATACATAGGAGGAGGGAGAGGAGTAGGAGGAGGAGGAGATTAGTGTATAACGTCCGTCGACAGGGAGGTCATTAGAGAAGGAGCACAAACTCGGATTAGGGAAGGATTGGGAGGAAAATCGGCCGTGCCCTTTCAAAAGAACCATTTGCCTGAAGCAAATTAGGGAAATCACGGAAAACCGTAATCAGGATGGCCGGACACGGGTTTGAACCATCGTCCTCCCGAAAGCGCATCATACACAGGATGCACTACATCAACAGGTTCCTTCTTTATCTTAACACTAGTACATAATATAGAAAATAAAGCCTTCTTGTAAGCACTGACTTCTGCATGTATTTCTCTAAAACTTATTGGCTGTAAATTAGTTTTCGTAGGCACCATATTGATCCACTGTTCAAAGTCTACAAATACACTGTTCGTACTTTAGATACACAGCACTGTCTCTATCCACAGCTTTAACACAAAGCAGTTTCCAACACAATGGATAGCACCATTTGTAGACCGAACAAGTTTGTAACGGTGGAGTGCTGTAGATAAATCGATTTGTCAGCCGATTTCACACATAGTGCGGAGTCATTGTACCCTATTGTTATGGATAGAGTTAGAGTAGCCCAGTAAATGTTCAGAGGAGAATGGCTCAGATGATACTCGGCAGTCAACAGCTGCTTGATGTAGGTTTCTGCATGACACAGTTCGTCCGATTCCACTTCCGAAAATTGCACCTAACACTCCTATATTCTTTTTCGATCTATATCATAACACGCTAGTATCTGTCTGCAGTTGCTTCTATACCTGTATGTAAACTCTTCGAACCACTAGAGGCTAAATTGTACAGTGATATGAACAATAGTGGTGCACAGGCCTTAAGTGGTATCTTCCCATCCACTACATCCTCAGTTTGTCCATGCTGTACCACTGGAATATTTTGCGATGGCGTGTACGATGGGGTCCAGTACCAACCTGCGTCATGCTCATTAGGACCCCCCACTCCGTGCACTTCAGCGGGTCTGGGGCTTGCTGGGTGTCTTCAACCGACAATAACAGCTTACTGCTCCATCAAGCTGACCAGGTGTGCAACAGGATCCCAGGATACTGCCACTGTTGCAGGTTCCGACAGGCTGGGACACGTCGCTGTTCCAGATACCGACAGGCTGGAAGACGTCACATCCACTTATGACCAAAGAAGAAAAATCGTTACAAGCGACACTATAAGCACAAAGATTTCATCTTCCTCTCACAATCATAAACACTGAATTAGGCAGGAGATCTTTCCTCCTCTGTGACTTCTTCCTATTCTGTTGCTGCTGCAGCTGAGCTGGGTGGCTCTGGACTATCTCGGTTGGTGTTTCATGCTGTCTGACTGACTGCAGCTGAGGCTGCAGAGCTGCTGGGCCCGCCTTATATCCTTGATGTGATCGGCTGCTGCGTTACTATTGACTACTGCCAATTTCAAACGTCTCTGGCATTATAGTTATGTTAGTGGGGTGCACTTGGACTTTCCCTCAAGAAGGACTGGGTTCAAGTCCCGGAAAGGGCACCACCATTTTGCTTTCCCCGCCAATTTCTGTGGGATGGAATTGCCTGGGACGTCAGCACAGCCCTGGGATAAAGAAATCCCCACCAATGATCAAAATTCCCGCCAAAATTAGAAATTACCATCAATATAGTAGGTGGGGGAGGTGGAGGGATGGTAGAGGAGGAGCGGACCCTTGTGCTGGCAGAGGAAAACACATGACGACATCTGGGAGAGCGGGTTGGTGGTGAGGGGGGGAGTGTAGGAGCAGGGCGTGATTGTGAGAAAAATTAATTGATCAATTTTATTAATTTGCGTATCAATTTGTTATCAATGTTGCACCAGGAGCCCTTTTCCCTACTACTGGTGACACCTGTTGCTAATCAGGTGAATGCTGCATGTTCACATAGATTGCTGTGTCACCGTTCGGTTCCATTTTAAAATCTGTTACCACTTCTTCATCACAGTTGAAATTCGTGTTTCGGCACTCTCTTTCTTGCCTTGCTGTTACGTAAACGCACTCCAATAAAGTATTTCGCCATGTTTTGGAATAATTTTCTGTAATTGTTTTGCACGGTCATATCATTAGTTTTCTCCAGATTTTGCAAAAATGGTTTGAGTTATGTAAAGACATGCCTATGTGTGGAACTGATCTGCAACGAAATTTTCTGTTATGTCAAGCTATGTGACTGGACTTCTTCTAAACCTATATCTGTTTATACACTCCTGGAAATTGAAATAAAAACACCGTGAATTCATTGTCCCAGGAAGGGGAAACTTTATTGACACATTCCTGGAGTCAGATACATCGCATGATCACACTGACAGAACCACAGGCACATAGACACAGGCAACAGAGCATGCACAATGTCGGCACTAGTACAGTGTATATCCACTTTTCGCAGCAATGCAGGCTGCTATTCTCCCATGGAGACGATCGTAGAGATGCTGGATGTAGTCCTGTGGAACGGCTTGCCATGCCATTTCCACCTGGCGCCTCAGTTGGACCAGCGTTCGTGCTGGACGTTCAGACCGCGTGAGACGACGCTTCATCCAGTCCCAAACATGCTCACTGGGGGACAGATCCGGAGATCTTGCTGGCCAGGGTAGTTGACTTACACCTTCTAGAGCACGTTGGGTGGCACGGGATACATGCGGACGTGCATTGTCCTGTTGGAACAGCAAGTTCCCTTGCCGGTCTAGGAATGGTAGAACGATGGATTCGATGACGGTTTGGATGTACCGTGCACTATTCAGTGTCCCCTCGACGATCACCAGTGGTGTACAGCCAGTGTAGGAGATCGCTCCCCACACCATGATGCCGGGTGTTGGCCCCGTGTGCCTCGGTCGTATGCAGTCCTGATTGTGGCGCTCACCTGCACGGCGCCAAACAAGCATACGACCATCATTGGCAACAGGGCAGAAGCGACTCTCATCGCTGAAGACGACACGTCTCCATTCGTCCCTCGATTCACGCCTGTCGCGACACCAGTGGAGGCGGGCTGCACGATGTTGGGGCGTGAGCGGAAGACGGCCTAATGGTGTGCGGGACCGTAGCCCAGCTTCATGGAGACGGTTGCGAATGGTCCTCGCCGATACCCCAGGAGCAACAGTGTCCCTAATTTGCTGGGAATTGGCGGTGCGGTCCCCTACGGCACTGCGTAGGATCCTACGGTCTTGGTGTGCATCCGTGCGTCGCTGCGGTCCGGTCCCAGGTCGACGGGCACGTGCACCTTCCGCCGACCACTGGCGACAACATCGATGTACTGTGGAGACCTCACGCCCCACGTGTTGAGCAATTCGGCGGTACGTCCACCCGGCCTCCCGCATGCCCACTACACGCCCTCGCTCAGAGTCCGTCAACTGCACATACGGTTCACGTCCACGCTGTCGCGGCATGCTACCAGTGTTAGAGACTGCGATGGAGCTCCGTATGCCACGGCAAACTGGCTGACACTGACGGCGGCGGTGCATAAATGCTGCGCAGCTAGCGCCATTTGACGGCCAACACCGCGGTTCCTGGTGTGTCCGCTGTGCCGTGCGTGTGATCATTGCTTGTACAGCCCTCTCGCAGTGTCCGGAGCAAGTATGGTGGGTCTGACACACCGGTGTCAATGTGTTCTTTTTTCCATTTCCAGGAGTGTAGAATTAAAGCCATGTGAATGGACTTTTTCTTGATTACATTACTGCTTATAGAACAGATTTTTGTTAAGTTACATTATTAGTTACATTATTAGTACTCTCAGAACGCACGCTAAGTATCAGCTCCCTATTACTCAGTACTGATGCTCGAAGTCTGCTACCGGACTGGGGCTGACCAGTGACGGGCGGCTGGTTAAATCAGCATTGAACTCTGTCTTCCTGGATGTGTGGCGCTGTCCCATCTTCCCATTGGAGAGCGGGTCAGCGCCTTTTTCATGCCGTTTCATGGCGCTGGTCGGTGTTCAGTCAATGCTTTAGGACTCTCAAAAATAATTGTGTGAACAAAAACTATTGGCCTCTTTTTCTAATCTGAAGAAATAGAAAACTCAGAATTATAATAGCATTCTGCGATGGGACGTTAAACTCCGATTTTCTTTGTTTTCCGTAATAGCATTCTACACGCTAGGATTTGGAGAGATTTCATCAGCAAATGTAACCTGTTTAGCTGGAATCTTCGTAACGAGCCCGTTTCTGCCACGTCACTCTACTTTTGCGAATGAACCAAGTGATTGTCGGAATCACTAAGATATTACTACCCAACTAACACAAACCTATCACCAGCCTCCTTGGTGCCTCAAAGGTAAATTGACAATATATGGTGAGTCAGATTTACTTGTCGTGTTTGGCGTCGTCCGTTGAATTCGGCACTTGTGACATACATCCGTGGAGTTACGAAGTAAGGCACGCTGGAACAACAAAGACATTTCAGTATGCAGAAAAAAAGGGAGAACTGGCAGCTGTAATTTTCACGCCTTCGTCTTTACAAATTGACTTCTAGAAGAAAAGAAGAAATACACTGTCCAGTCACATTAATGCGATCACGAGTCGAAACGTGCAGGAAGAGAGCCAATGAGGTTCCGGAGTGGACAGACAGGGGTTGGAGCCATGCCAACTAGAATGCCGTGGTCAGTTTTGTTAGTGGTTCAAATGGCTCTGAGCACTATGAGACTTAACATCTAAGGTCATCAGTCCCCTAGAACTTAGAACTACTTAAACCTAACTAACCTAAGGACATCACACACGTCCAAGCCCGAGGCAGGAATCGAACCTGCAACCGTAGCTGTCAGTTGTGTTAGTGTTCTCGGTTGAAGATCCATGGTGCCAAAAACCCCATTAAGGTGGTCCCACAGACTCTCAATCGGGTTTAAATTCGGGGAATGAAGAGACCTGAGGAGTCCAGTAAACGCTTGCTGGTGCTCTTCGAATCACTCACTGTGAAACGTTGCATTGTCCTCCTGATAGATGCCATCGTGCGGAGGAATAGCAAACATCATGTGAGGCTGATTTGGTCCACAATGATAGATCAATATTTGTGTTGGTACATTGTGCCTTCTAGAATGATGAGATCAAGCAGAGAATGGCCTCTGGCGTGAACCATTTTGGCGATTTTTTAAGGCTGTTTGCTTTCAGACGTTTCACGCTGTACATGCCAACTGCCATCTGTCCAATGGAGCACAAAACGTGATTCATCTGGAAAAGCCACCTGTCGCCATACAGTGGATTTCCAGTTGCAGTACAGCCTCCGTCGCGGACGAACAGCAGTCAACATGGGTGCATGAAGCAGCCACCAGCTGCTGAGGTCCATACGCAGCAACGTTCGTTGAGCGGTCCTTGAAGAGATGCTGTAGGCTACCACTTGGTTCATCTGGGCGGTCAATTCCTCAACAGTCTCACGTCTATTCACCAGTACATATCACAGCAGGCGTCGTTGACCCCTGTCGTCTATGGGTCGCATCGCTCCATAGTTGCCTCGACGCCGGTTTTTCATAGTGCCATTCTGCCATGCACGCCACACTTTAACCACAGCGGGACGCGAGCAGTTTACAAATTCAGCCGCTCCGGAAATGCTTCCACCCTTGGACTGAAAGCCAACGACGATGCTCTTTAGGACGTCAGAGGAATAGCTCCGTTTACGTATTACAACGACGGCACTGTGATCCGCGCTTTATATACTCTCAGCTGCCAATCTTGCCACTTACCGTCGGTGAGTGGTTATTGCAGGTTGAAGTCGAACTTAGGCAATATTGTGCTTGCATAGTGTATAAGATTTATGGGCACCATAATAGTTGTAGATAAACATCTGATCTAACACAACTAGGACTAATGAATGATAGTGAATACTGTTTCAGTGAAGATTCAATGTACAAAAGTTTGTAAAGTACATGTTTCCTAGGCGGAAAGTGATACCCGCCGTCCAGTACAACAGTGCCTCCATTTCCAGTAAATTATTACATAGCTTCAGTGATTTGGTTTTAATTTTCGCTGTTTGCTATTCATACGCGGACAGTATACAGTATCATAGCTTTATTGTTTCAGCGAGGCATTTTGAAATAGTTATACAGCCAAAATGACAAATAGATTTAGTTTTTTGACTTTATTCTTCAGGTGGTTGTAATTAAGCCTTAAAATTCGTGAAATATATAAAACAGTTGTTTAGTCCGCCTTCTGTATTCCTGTAAATGAGTCTCTGTATAGTCCTCCCACTCCTTTTAATTAATTCATTTGTATGTAAAGCATACTCTGCAAATAGTCTTCTTTACGTATTGTTCCACAGCCGAGGTTAATTTCCTGAGAGAATTAAATTTTTCACGTAGGCTGCCATACTGAAATAACCAGTCTTTCATTATTTAGCTATCAGCTAGTTTTTACCAACGTGGGCATTAGCAGGCTACATCAGAGCAAAAGTTTGCGGTGGATGTAGTATGACAATCATTTTCACACGTGTTATGGCATCCCTAGCAAGAGTTTCACAGAGGAGTAGTAGTTATGGGCACTACTATCTCAAACCTATAGTTTTTTTTATATCTGTGATAATATAGTCGCGTGGTTGAATTCGGTGACATGGCCTCCTTTCGATTTTAAGATGTTGACAGTGTCATGTTCATTTTCGTTTCAAATAGGAACGGTAACGTAGAACACACATAACGTTTGCCTTTTTTTGTTTTTGTTTTTACAAATAGATTTCAAATCTGAGATAGCACTGCCCTAAACTACAATGAGTGTGTGAAGCCTTACTCGGGACGTCATCACATTATACTTTCTCCATACAGATGTGTGCTATACGTCCTACTACAAACATCAAAAGAAGTTTTGCATCATCTGGGTTCCGGGAGTACAGGAACTTGTACAGAAAATTGGAACAGAGATAAACATGAACATCACTTCCACCCCTTTTATTGCTCATAAAAACCACACATTGCATGTTGTACCACCATACAGAAAGACATTCAGAGGTGGTGGTCCAGATTGCTGTACACATCGGTACCTCTAATACCCAGTAGCATGTCCTCTTGTATTAATGCATGCCTGTATTCTTCATGGCATACTATCTACAAGTTCATGAAGCCACTGTTGGTCCAGATTGTCCCACTTCTCAACGGCGATTCGGCGTAGATCCCTTAGTTGGTGTGTCACGTCGTTCATAATACGCCCTTTTCAATATATTGTAGACATGTTCGATAGGGCCCATGTGTGGAGAACATGCTGTCCACTCTAGTCGAGCGATGTCGTTATCCTGAAGGAAGTCATTCACAAGATGTGCACGACGGGGGCGCAAACTATCGTGCATGAAGACAACTGCCTCGCCAATATGCTACCGATATGGTTGCACTATCGGTCGGATTATGGCATTCACATATCGTACAACCGTTACGACACCTTACATGACCACCAGCGGCATACGTAGGCCCCCACATAATACTACCCCAAAGCAGCAGGGAACTTCCACGTTGCTGCACTCGCTGTACAGTGTGTCTAAGGCGTTCAGCCTGACCGGGTTGCCTCCAGACACGTCTCCCACGATTGTCTGGTTGAGGGCATATGTGACACTCATCGGTGAAGAGAACGTGATGCCCATCCTGAGCGGTCCATTCGGCGTGTTTTTGGGCCCATCTGTACTGCGCTGCATGGTGTCGTGGTTGCAAAGATGGACCTCGCCATGGACGTCGGGAGTGAAGTTCCTCATCATGCAGCCTGTTGTGCGAAGTTTGTGTCGTAACATGACGTCCTGTGGCTGCACGAAAAACTTTATTCAACATGGTGGCGTGGCTGTCAGGGTTCCTCCGAGCCATAATCCGCAGGTAGCGGGCATCCACTGCAGTAGTAGCCCTGGGGCGGACCGGCCTGAGAGAGGCATGTCATCGACTGTTCCTGTCTCTCTGTATCTCCTCCATGTCGAAACAACATCGCTTTGGGTCACTCCCAGACACCTGGACACTTCCCTTGTTGAGAGCCCTTCCTGGCACAAAGTAACAATGCGGACGCGATCGAACCGCGGTATTGACCGTCTAGGCATGGTTGAACTACAACAACACGAGCCGTGTACCTCCATCCTAGTGGATTAAAAGGAACTGATAGGCTGTCGGTCCCCTCCGTCTAATCAGTGCTGCTCATGCATTGTTGTTTACATCTTTTGGCGGGTTTAGTGACATATCTGAACAGTCAAAGGAACTATGTCTGTGCTACAATACCCACAGTCAACGTCTATCTTCAGGAGTTCTGGGAACCGGGATAATGGTAAACTTTTTTTAATGTGTGTATACGAATTACAGCTATTTACTACATTGTTACTTGATAGTGCCCAAGAAGGCGCAATTAAATAAGAACTAAATAATGAAATAAACTAGTTATTTCCAAATAAAAATGTCCGTGCAGGAAAATTACTTTCCTCAATATACTGCAAAAAGGCGGCACTGTAACAAGAATTGAGAGAAAATGCAGTATGGTTCTGCGGGGGTGCAACATACTACCTGGTCTTAGCTGTGAATATTTTACCTAGCTGCAACACTTAGCTGTGAATATTTTACCTAACTGTCACACTTAATAAGTAAGAAGACGAATTCAAATGGCGTTATAATGTTGATCTAAAATTATTTTACTTCCACCTGAATCATTTTTTCCGATTTTTTACCTGTTGATATTGTCGTGATGACAATGAGTAAGTTCAGTTCTTACAACGATGTATGTCAAACAGTTTAAATGTGTAAGCAGGTAAGTCTTCTCGTGTGACTTCGTGTGTATTTGAGGAGTGAGAGAAAACATTTAACCATCCATAGAAGAAAATAGTTATACGTGACTGGAATGCAAGGAAATTTCCCGTTAGATAACTCTAATGCTGTAAAAAATCTTGTTATTAATAATGTTCAATGTCATGTCTTTGGTCTGATCGATTTCTCTCAAATAAACGGAACTGATTTTCTCAACCTAAATGGATCTTCTTTTGCTGCCTTCCAGAAACATTTGCGTCCCTATTGAGGGTACACTATGCATCTGTTTAAATCTGACAGCTGTATCGGCAAAATCTTGAAGTTACTAAGCACAACTGCTGTCGTAGCACGCGCTTTCTCAAATCGTCATACAAAATTTTACGGCGGGATGCATTAATTTTCCATTAATAATGTACTCAGCAGAAGTCGTATTGCTTACATTTCGAATGCAGTTACACTGTAAAATTTCACATCAAAGACAAATATTGACTAGAATGTGGAAATAGACTAGAGATTTGTGGATTACTCGGAGAATTTTGACACTTTATTTTTCCGCATAATCGGTATGAGCCATCTTCGGCGTCTTGCATTTCGTTGACCCGTGAAAGCAGTAAAGAGTAATGGGCTCTAAAATCTTAACAGCCCTCATGAATATGCAGCTGAGGAGAAATTGCTTCAGTACCGTAAGCGGAAGCGCATCCGCAGATCAAAGCCTCTGAGCAGAGAACTTCCGTAACTCATAAATTGTAGTTCTTTCATTTGCGGTATCTTTTCGCCGAGAGAGAAGAAGGATTTATTCCTTTCTCGTGACTGTATGGAGTTGTAACTACGGAATATTTTTGAAACTATGTTGCAAATATTTATATTTTCTGGATTTTTGATGGTAAGTAACATGAAGATATGGCTCCCTGTCCCAAAAAAACAAAAAATAAGAAAAATTGTGACATATTTTCTTGAATAAGCAATGTAGTTGGCGTATTGTCTCCTTTAAGGACAGAATTACAAAAGCAGTAAAACTGGCAGTTATGTACATCGTACTATAGTGGGAAAGCCATAGTGAAGCAGCTCTGTCATAGTATGGCGAGCAATCTCGGAGAAGTGAACAACCAAATACATATTCGTTGCCCGTCGACGCAAGCGAGTCGTGTTACAGTTCAAATCGCAAGCCCACTCAGAGTGTGTTTCACACAAGTGATTCAATTTGCTAGGCTCCTTACTGCCGGTACCGCTTTTGCACAGTATATCTCCGTATTTGGTATATTATGGATGTGGTTGTATGGCCTTTGGGAAAAATAGAGCTACGCCTACTGGCGCATTGGCGCCCATACTCCGCAAACCATACTAAGTCAAGGCAGAATTCACTTCGCACCAATACTAGCGACTGTCTGTCCTATTACGTACCTGTAACGAATGACCACATGTTAGTCTCACTATGTACCCTATCTCTCTTACCTAATAACTGTGAGTCCTATGTGAGAAGTATTATGGAGGTATCAGTTTATGTAGCATATGTGTATCCTAATACCGGTTTCCTAAATTACCTCTACAGGTTTTCTGAGGAGCAGCCTCGTTCTTTATTCGAAGATTTCCCTTTACGTTTTGTGAGCATCTCTGAATCATTTTCGAACAGTCTATAATAATACGTAAGAATCCAGATAGTTTGTCTCTAAATTCGGTGTATGTCTTCTGCTATCCTGTGTGTTGAGAACTGAAACTTCTGAAGCCGTATTGGGCACAGAATCGTCTTTTATGAGGTGTCCTTCACAGATTCATAGCACTCTGCCAGATACCTCCAAAAAAATCTGTTTACATTCGCCTTCCCTACTACGGATTTTAGATTTATTTCATTTATGTACGTAGAATTACGCTCAGATGTTTAAAACACATGGCGAACTCCAGAATTAAATACTAACCTTATAATTCTTCGTTCTGGATACTGAAATTTTACATCTCGTCGACTACGACGTCGTCAGAAACGATGCATAGACTGTAAAAGGATGATGTCCTGTAAAAAGCGCCATCGTGGTATTCCCTTGACTGATGTCAGGCAGCTATAGAACATCTAAACCTGGCTGGCTGGACAAAATTTATACCACTGTTCTCCCGAATAAGAGTCCGATGTCTTCCAATTACGTCGCCTTGTCTGGTGGTACTTGATTTCTTCTGTTTGTTATGGGAATTCCCTTGAACAGACATTTCACTCATTTCATTATGTGGAAACCTTCTGAATTTCAATACTTCCAACCAGCAACACTACTTCACAGCGGACATCATCTTCGTCACCGACCAGTGTGCAGTGCTAATAAATGTTAGCGTATACAGGCAGTCCCAAACCTTCAGCGTGAAAGAAGTGCAGACATTAGAAAATCGTCAATTTTGTAGTTTAAGGTAAGACAATAATGGTTGGAAATAAATATTTCTGGCACTAAGGTACTTGCGAGATTCGTATTTGTTACCGGCATGTGTACCTCAGGTAAATAAGTCAGTAAAACAGCTAATGAGGGAAATATTTTATAAAATTTTTAATCACTAGGGAAGTACTCATATGGGGTACAGCAGTAAGAAACAGAAAAGTTCCCTCCTTATGATGGGCGCGTCCTTCTTTTGCCATACCAAAAGTCAATTTCTTCCATTTTTTTTTAAATTTCTGCACAAAATGTTTCCTTTTAGATGCACATTGTAATTACAGAAAATATTCCTTGTAAAATTCTACACAAGAAAGCTCTTGTGCATTTTTTAAGCCAGAAGTATAGTTTTAGAGATGCAAGAGTGGTAATAGGATTCCCTTAATGTATGATTTTTGCTGCTGTTGTTGCTTAGTCAGTTATTTAAATGAAAAGTGTAAATAAGCATATGGAAATACTTCGTATATTTTCAATTTGATGAAATTTATTGTGTGTTCAGTATTGTTGAAATCAGGATTAGGTGATCAGCAATGAAACTGACGAGTCCCCCTTCCCATTCACTCGCGGTTTTCCTACCACTATAGCTGCCGGTTTGTCCTACGCGTGTCCAGTTTCGTTCAAGTTCTGATGCGAACATGCCGAAGCCCTGCGGGGCAGTACAGATTGTCGTGTTATGTATTGTTTATTCTCATTCTCTTTTCTTTTCTATGGACTGAGAGAAGAATAGTACTGGATATTACTATCTGTTCTGTTTGTGATGTATTTCGAAAGGAGGGTGTCTTCAAAAGTAACGAAGGTGTTGGGAACTTTGATATATTTCAGCAAGGAACGGAAGGATAAAGCTCATACTCTTCCACAGAACATTTTGACGACTGAAGTTCATAAGGAATGTCGACTGGGATATATTAAGCAACGTTATGTAAAAAAAGTAATTAACCAATCAGCTGCACTAGTAGATGATAGAAGTTTAAGATAGCTTTCGTCTTATACATTCAGTTTCAGATGTCTTACTTTCTCTCCTGAGGTGATTACAAAAGCAGGAGAGAAATAATCATAATTTATCTCTATACAAAAACAGGAAACAGTGATGGTGACGATACCCTAAATGATATCATATTTAAACGTTTTAATGTACTTGTGCCTCAGGCAAGCAATACTCTCATACTCCCTCCTTTGCTACGAGCCACTGACCCAGTATTCCTTCACTCCTACGCACAACAGTGATGTCGTAAGATCCAGACTTATTTAATTTTGTTGTGGATTTCAATTAATGGCACGTTTTCTGCGGTTAGAAACTCAATTACAGAATTCTGTTACTCACACAACGACATACTTACGTTACCCACAGCCTTGTTACACGCTACTATTCAGACCCCTCTAGTGGCAGAGGGTTGCAGCTTCCGTCAGCGAAACGGTAAGGTCTTTTGAGTAATATCCAGGACACGTAATACCTCAACCGGTACTGAGAGGAGAATAAAAATTCGAGGGTATTATTTTTATAGTACGCCTCCGTACCTACAAGTCGGGCTATCGTTGTGAAAGAGCTTGGACCGCAAAAACTCGGGTGAGTTCGAGAGAATCAAACTCATCCCTCTCTCGAGTTCACGCGAAACGACCATCAGCTCCAGACAAGATACTACTACTGATTACACGCGCGTGCATTTAAGGTTACGGAAGAAAATGCAAGTATATGAAAACTGACTTACGCTGCACGACAATGTGTAAAAGCTGTCGACTACAAGACAGTACTAACGTTCCTCTAAGTGATTTGACGGATTTGGAGGAGAGTTTACCGTAAATAATTATATATGACAGCTTATTTGTTCTGAAGGTGGTGTTGTATTCTGAATCTTGATAAATGATTCTAATTTCAAAATAAATATTAAAATGCATTATACTGAACAAAAAACTATATAGCAAAATTGTTCTGAGTTAATTAATGTCAGATTGAAAAGGAATTTAACTTTTAACTTTTACTGCAACTTTAATGTACGCAAACCCCAGGCAAACAAACTGTATAAAAATAAACTATCAGTACAAAAGTTTTTAAATCAAACAACTTAAAAATTACTCTACTCTCCGGAAACATGAACTTAATAATTGATGGACACGCACTACTTAAATTGCTGGAAAGAAAAGCAGGACAGTTAAACGGGATACTCTAAGTCAACTGCACATAAGACTAAACAAAGATACAACTACAAACCAACCTTGCAATCTTTTCGCATTTTCAGGAAAATCCATAAAGAAAAGTGATATCTTTACTGGTAAGCTTCAAAAACACTAATACACGTATTTAATGAGTAATCTGTACTAAACTAACTGTTATTGTAACCTAAGTAACATATCTTTAAGGCAGTGCACGTCCCACTTTGTGCGGGGTCCCACTAGTGAAAATCCTCTGTGTTTTTATGAAGCCAAGTTCTCCCCAATAAATCTATGCCTTCAACTAAGACTCATTATAATGTGGAATCTGTTCATGGCGAGCACAAAGAAAATATATGTTGAGCTGTTCATTCGAAAGTGTGACTGTTCCCAAAATTAGAAATGTTTATGCTTGAAACCACAAAAACAGTGCACCAGAACCTTTTTAGTCAGCTGTCACATACCTCAGTGCATTGAAGCCCACTTAGCTGCGGAAAATCTGATTAAACCATACGCTACAGACGTAAAAAATGTATATCAGGTGAAAAATCAGGAAAATAATAATTACGATCCTACTTTGGAAATAAATGCGAAAGCTGATGCACGGATGAGGAGGTATTGTTTTAATTTAATGTCTAACTGAATATGTTAATATGATCCTGTCTGTCTGACATAATTATATCGTTATCTACCAAAACAACGAAATTAAAGGAGGATCTCAGTCAGCTTATTTTGTCAAACGTAAATGTAAAAGAAGTGGTTTAAGAATCATTGACTACAATAATCTAATGCTTTGACAAATCTGGGCAGGGGATGTGGAATTTGATTCACATGAACGTGTAAATTGTTAAAAAATTTCTATGCCATGAAGTCGTACTGTGATTGTCGGAGGCTAGTCCAAAAGAACAGAAGCGACTACAGAAGAGTATGTGTTTGCAACTTTGGCAAGAGTTGAAAACATGTTGAGCCTTTAAGTGCAAGCAAGTATTCAGAATTAAGACTGACAGTACTGAATATCGTAACATATGACACGACTTTCCCTACAGTTCGCTCGCCTCATTTTTCGGTTGGACCTCACCCTACTAATGATCCATAAGTGTCTGCTGAAGTGGCTGCAAACTCAAGTCTTCGGCTCTGCACCGACAACTTGCGTTCTACAAATACGAAATAGCAACCTCTGTATTACGCGTATTAAGAAGCATGATGCAATATTCCTTTGGATATGCATGAACGTCCAAAGGAACAGGCACTACAGCGTCTACAGCCGTTAACAACATGAAATGTATTCGCAGTTGCGACTATGAACCAACTTCGGATGTATGTTGGAATAACGACAGCGAAAATTTTGTGTCCGACCGAGAGTCGAACCCGGATATCCCACCTTACGCGAGCAGTAGTCTTAACCTCTTGTTTTAATTTTTTATTAGATTGCAAATGAAGGAAGAACCATAGGAAGAAAAATAAAAGCAAATAAAGTCAATACGGTGATGAAAATCAAACCGCACACTATTTGAAATATAAATGTAACATTTCAACGAATCACCTGAATAAAAATAATAAGCCAACCATTTTGGTTTGATTTAGAGAAATAAAACATTTCGCTGAATTTGTTGAGATTAAGAACTTTTCTTCATTTATAGTAGTCAGCTTAATGTCGGTGGAGACAGATGGAGACGGAGACAATGTGCACAGGGGTCGACACCCGAGGCCTGGCCACGATGCCGCCCCTTTCTCATCCTTTACCGTACTCGCTCCATTTTTGTTCTTTGCTTGGAGCAGAAAGGCAGGTTAAACAAGATTTCTTTATTCGCACAAAGGTCCTCTTCTAGGGATAAAGGAAGTGTCCAAACAACAAAAAACAATATTAAAGCATAAATCCAACATTAAGGCTACCCTTCCAGTGGAACCAATATTAGACACTACACCCGCTGCTACCATCGATCAGCTTGTGGATGGATCCTTTTAACCCGCCATTACGGCCGGGCACGTCTTCACGGAGAAAGGTTCCATACGGTACTGTCACCTGTTCTGGCCCGTTTCGTAAAATTGACATGCACGTCAGATTAACCTCTTATACCCATCATATCCCAACAGTGGGGACGGTCCGAAACAGTACCCACATAATTAGCAAAGTATTGACGGTAGTGCAGATGGCGCTATAGACGAGTGAATCGTTCCAGTACGAAGGTCTAAAAATCAAGAAAGTATCTGTTACCATACCACTAAGAATACGATAAGATCATACCCTCCATCCATATCACTGCATTCATCTTAGTACGTGGATAAAACGTCATATCTAGACTAGGAAGAGATGCTGGAGACACTGCTATAGTGGTAGAGGGTGAATGAGGGCCAGTGTCAGTCTCATCAACCTCCACACCTCCTTTGCAGACCCACATTTCCGAAGCTGTTCATGTGTATCAGGTAGATGGCACTGGGGACGTAACAGAGAATCTGCCGTACGAATGGAACAGAGACCCTGGGGAGTCATATATTTGCGGTCGGCCACCAAATAAGAGGTTGTTCATGTGCCTGAATGAATAAGAGTGCTATGCACTGAACGCCATCAACATGTCCATGGATTCTTCTAATCCGTCATTAGGGACAGGCACAACTTCATGAAGAAAGGGTCCATATGTTTCTGTCACATGTTCTGCTCCATTTCATAAAATTGACAGGCATGTAAGATTAATTTCTCATACACATCATACCCCAACTGTGGGTGTGGTGTCACCGCCAGACACCTCACTTGCTAGGTGGTAGCCTTTAAATCGGCCGCGGTCCGTTAGGATACGTCAGACCCGCGTGTCGCCACTATCAGTGATTGCAGACTGAGCGCCGCCACACGGCAGGTCTAGAGAGACTTCCTAGCACTCGCCCCAGTTGTACGACCGACTTTGCTAGCGATGGTACACTGACAAAATATGCTCTCATTTGCCGAGACGATAGTGAGCATAGCTTTCAGCTACGTCATTTGCTACGACCTAGCAAGGCGCCATTACCAGTTACTATTGATACTGAATTATGTACAGTGAAGAGCGACACTCATCATTAATGGATTAAAGTTAAGTATTCCACCAGCTACGTCCGTTTTTCTAAAGTCTAATTTCCTTGTCCTATTCCAGACCTCACGCCAGCCTGCGTGAGCTAAAACGCGTGCCTTTCGGCTTCCTCTAATAATACGGTGTTGGCTCTCCTGCCAACCCACAACAGTGGGGTTGGTCCAAGAAGACACTACCCAGAAAATTAGCCAGTGTTGGTGGTAGTTCAGATGATATTGTAAACGAGTGCATCGTTGCAATACGTAGGTCCAAAAATCGAGAAACCGTTTGTCACAATCTCAGTAAGGATACAATATGGTGATACCCTTAATCCTTATCACTGCATTCATCTTAGTACGTGTATACAACGTCATATCCAGACTAGGAAGGGATTTCAGAGCCACTGTTGTAGGGGTAGGGGGTGACTGAGGGTCAACATCAGTCTCACCAACCTCCACGCAGACCCGCATTCCAGGCGGTGTTCAAGTGTATCAGGTAAATGGCACTGAGGACACAACAGAGAATCTGCCATACGAATGGAATAGAGTCTCTGGGGATTCAGATATTTGCAGTTGGCCACCAAATAAGAGGGTGCGCAGTCATCTGAATAGAGAAGAGCGCTGTGCACTGTATCTCAGTCCACCAGCCAAGTAACTGAGGGTAGACGGCTTTCAGTTGGATTTCAGGGATGGCCTCACATCATCCAGCAATAAACATCACAGGCCCTCTGCAGCCATTCACTCGGTAATTCGGTGCTGACACAAGTTAAGTCCACATAAATCTACTTATCGTGATAGAGTGTCAGTGAAATATGAGCCACTGCGATTGCTGGTTCATGAGAGGCAGGTACCAGTTCTTCAGTCGGAGTTCTCGTGAAGCTGTGCTGATGCCGAGTCTACAACTTCATCATCGTGTTGACACATAAAGCAGCTGCTCTAACCTGTACATCGACCACTTTGGGGCCACCCTCTGTGGTAGGGAGGGTGTGCGTATCATATCACACTTTGATGATCAAAAAAATGGTTCAAATGGCTCTGAGCACCATGGGACTCAACTGCTGTGGTCATAAGTCCCCTAGAACTTAGCACTACTTAAACCTAACTAACCTAAGGACATCACACACATCCATGCCCGAGGCAGGATTCGAACCTGCGACCGTAGCGGTCGTGCGGTTCCAGACTGTAGCGCCTTTAACCGCTCGGCCACTTCGGCCGGCCTTTGATGATCATTCCAGCACTGGAAAAGTAGCCAAAGATAGCCTGTTAACCATATGCTATCATCTTCAGCATCGGGAAGACCATAGCCAGATGGGTTTATCCTGGACGCCCAATAAACATTGACATAAGCCACCTGGTAGACAATTTTCAGAGACCGCAGTAAGTAGCAACAGACATCCATATGTAGGTCTTGCAGGAGATAAGTATAGATGAGGAGCACTGTCTGTCGACTGCCACATCTACTGTGAAGATGACCACAAAATGTTTGACTGTATCCCTGTGTGGGTATGGTGCCAAGTTTCCACGTACAAGGCAACTGCCGATGACCATTACCCCAAACTTCTGCAAGTTTAACTAGCTTCCAGCTGCGGTAGCATACTGGGAAATCACATCCAATGATCTTCAGACTTCGTTGAACATGCACTAATAGCACCAGATGGTCTGCATACGCACATCAGACGAAGGTATGGTCTCTGAAAGTAGGTTCCGGCAGCTGGCATTGTAGTCACTGTAGCATTGGCTCCATGGCAGTGGCATGCATAAATACCAAATGGGGGGGAATTTCGCCTCAAAGAGCAGGTGATTGTGATCTCGACCTCTACACGTCCATTGATCGTAATGTGTGAAGTCGCGCCAAGTACAGGAACGCGTGACGGTGTTAATAAAGGAGTGGGCGAAGGTCAGCTGCAGCACCACTTTCTCATGACATTCATGATTTTCTCTATCGAAAGAGAGGTCAAAGTGCACTGTAAATAAGGCTCCATACGTGCGACACACCTCTGACAGTGTGATGACATCATGGTAATCACTGAGCCCTGTCTGGATGTTGCTGCTACCGCGGAGACACGTCTGGTCGGAAGGGACGTGCAGAAGACTCCTGTATGTGGGTAGCCAAAATTCCCATAAATATCTTGAAATCGTTGCTTCCAGCAGACGTCTTGGGGCCTATATACGGATGCTGTCGACAAAGGCATGTGGCATTTGCAATATAAGGTTCGTCAATTCTTTGTACATCATAACCATCAGGACATCATAATACTGTGGAACGTATGATAAAACTCTACTGGGAGACTATATGGGCGTGACAATTGGTTGGTCGCCCCTTTATGGAGGGCGTAGGGCACGTCCTCTGGCTTTATGGGGTTCTTACAAGGGAACCTCCCCATCGCACCCCCCTCAGATTTAGTTACAAGTTGGCACAGTGGATAGGCCTTGATAAATTGAACACTGATCAATAGAGAAAACAGGAAGAAGTTATATGGAACTATGAAAAAAATTAGTAAAATATACAAACTGAGTAGTCCATGCGTAAGATAGGAAACATTAAGGAGAATGTGAGCTCACGAGTGCCGTGGTCCTGTGGTTAGTGTGAGTAGCTGCGAAAGGGGGGGTCGTTGGTTCAATCTTCCCTCGACTGAAAATTTTACTTTCTTTACTTTCGCAAAGTTATAATCTGTCCGTTCTTTCATTGACGTCTCTGTTCACTGTAGTAAGTTTAGTGTCTGCGTTTTGCGACCGCACCGCAAAACCGTGCGATTAGTAGACGAAAGGACGTGCCTCTCCAATGGGAACCGAAAACATTTGATCGCAAGGTCATAGGTCAACCGATTCCCTCACAGGAAACACATCTGATATATTCTATACGACACTGGTGACGGCATGTGCGTCACATGACAGGAATATATTGTCGACCCACCTAACTTGTACTCTTAGCGAATGGGTAAAAAGATTCTTCTACCTTGCCCGATTTAGGTTTTCTTGTGGATGTGCTAATCACTCCCAAAAAAGTGATAAAAACATAAGAGTTTGTCACAGAAACTGAAAATAAAAAGTTAAACTTTTCACTCGAGGGAAGAGTTGAACCTAGGACCTCTCGTTCCGTAGCTGCTCTCGCTAACCACGGGACCACGGCGCTCCATGACTGCCAATGTCCTTGATATTGCCTATCTTTTCATGGACTACTCAGTTTGTATATTTTACTAATTTTTTTCGTAGTTCCACACAACTGCTTCCTGTTTTCTCGAATGATCTGTGTGCAGTTTTTCAAGGCCTATCCACTGTGCCGACTTATAACTAAATCTGAGGAGGGTGCGATGGGGAGGTTCCCTTGTTAGCATCATGGTCTTCTATGGTGCAGAACTGTTGGTAATGAGCCAAAAGGCATTGACGATATCCTTTTGGGCTGTCAGGTCTCACCTAGCTGGTATATCCAGCACGGGGATCAGCGCTCTTTGACATCTGTGACGTCTGTAGATAATGTGGTGCATGTCGTGCGGTTCACCCCTGATCTGGTCTTGGCTATGTGTGCACACAAGCCTGTGAGACGGCAGCATGTAAGCGTAGCGATCTTTGTTTGCAACTGCTGAACCTCAGCCTTACGTCCTGGCGATGGTAGTTGGGCAGCTATCTCCTTTAGTAGCATAAAATGATATTGCATGGTGTGCCACTGCCAACACATAGCCTCTCGGCCGCATTGCATCATCACATGCCGCATTATAGGTTTTGTGCAATCGAGCCACCACTGGATCGTGGAAGGAAACTTGGGATGCTCATAGTTACCCCAGGTCTCCACTATCCTCTGATAACACTCCAGATCCTCGAGCAGCGTGACATTCATCTCCCACGTGCTGTTGCTCCGCCACACCGTCTGTCATGGGAGGAAGATGGGCAGAGGTAGGCATCATGATCGGTAAAGGCCACCAGCCATATCTCAGCACCAAGTGTATCCACCGTTAGTCCCTAGGAAACATAGACCTGATCAAGGGGTCTCGTCGAATATCTAGTAACGTATATATATATCCCTGTCTGTCGCCACGAATACTCCAGCAGATATTGACAAGGCAAATTCCTTGCATCAGCCAGTGCAGTTCCCTGTACCTGCTATATTATGGTATTCGAGCTTGTGGTGACAGGACACAATTGAAGACGCCCCCTATGATGATATGATTGATGTGTCCTTGTAATAAGGGCGAGTCCCGCTCCACATAAAACTTCAAATGGTCTCTCGTCTTGTCCATACCAGAGTGGGCGTACACCTTCACAATCCTGAATCCCTGATATGTGATATGAAGTCCTCATGATGATGGGAGGTAGGTCACCCAATCGATCACAGTGCCTTCTTCCACAGGAATGGCTGTACCACTGTCATTATACATGCACAGTGTCCACTAAACGTCGTCTTCATAAACAAATGGGAAATGGTCGAGATGTACTTCCTATATGACTATGACATCCTGATCAACTACCTGCAAAATGTTATGAAACATTTGCAGCTTTACCTTGGAACTGATGAGCATTGTTGCCTCTTCTTTGGAGAGTTGGAAGTGGAATACCTGAAGAAGGCACCACCATCAAAAAGGATCCCCTCCTATGTGCATTGGCATTTAATTGTCATGATGTGAAACAACTAGAACTGCTTTAGCTACGGCACAGGACGTCAAGTCTTCGACATTGTCGGCCAATGCAGTCAGGCTTGTGCTGCTATCATCCCTCTGAATGAATGGGGTGGCTGAAGGTTATGGCACGTCCGTAACAGAGGCAGATGCTGAATCCATTTACTGTCCGTCATCTAAAAGCATGGCATTGTGAGAGGTCTCCTACGTATCCGTTGCCTATCGAATCCCATCAGGGGAACAGACGCTGCTGGAAATAGTCACCACCGTCAAAATCTTCCTCTTCTGTAGACATCATCCTGCAGACATAAAATGGAGCCCGTCATCGTTTGTTCTATCGCTTCAAAGCCCGTGTTTTTCCGGACGTGAGTGGCAGTATCTGACAACGACTGGGGTCATTGGCATCGGGGACAAAAGCGGTGATTTTCACCACCAAATATGTGGTGGCTAACCTGTCTTGTGAGGCCATTCCCCCTTCGCGTTGTTAGACGGCTGCCAGAGTAGCCTCTGGCAGTGCAGAAGGTGACGCTTATATCGACAGTCGATTATCAAATGGAACTGATTGAAGGGCCCCCATCTATGTTAATGGGAGCACTGTGAAATCGGGCTAACTCTTCTCCTGCCCTGCCGCCAGCTGGATGATGCGACGTTGCGTACAATTTGATCTGAGAGGTCCCTCTTACCTGTATGCTGAACGGGTCTTTTGCTGACCGTCGTAAATCACAATGGTTTTGGGATCCGCCGATATTCAAATAGGATGGAACATGTTTACTAAGGTCTATATGCTTCTGGCGCATCCCTTCCAGAATTGGGTAGTTGGTAAAACCTGACCATTTTAGCACTGTATGCTTTTTACAGTACCATAGGGCCCAACACTACAATCACCATCTCTGCAGGCACCTCAAACGGCAACTCGAACACATGCATCGTCCTCTGGCCGAGACCTACATGTTCCAGTTTCACAAGACCGATGTGGACATCCGAATATCTGAATTGAGAATCCTTTCACAAGCCGCGTCGTCCCCCAGTTTCACGTAGACCGCGCTGCTCATAATGGAGGGGTGAATCTCAACTACTTCAGATAAACGATGCGAACGTCATCTCGTAAAAACTGTTCAGTTCCCAATGCTTTTGGTCGCTCATACTCGGCCGTTAAACTGAACTTCAGTGTTGACATTTGTTGTGTAAATGTCATGTGGCGACGAAGAAAATAAGCTGCACAGAGACGACTGTCAACCACCACAACATCGCTGGCGTAAACGCGCAAGGGATGTAAACATGACGTTCGCTTCAGCCATCCCAGCAGAATGACGGGCAGAACCCAATATATGTATGTCGTCGTCCATGTATCACTATCTGCTCTCGTACGTTACGCACATCCCCGTCCAGAAAGCGGGAAATGAGAATTAGAGTCCTAGTCAGGCAGAAATTTTCATTGATTTCATGTATTTCTTGACGGCTGTAGTAGCTGCAGTACCTATTCGTTCAGAGATGCATGCGTGCATTGCATCGTACATCTCAATAACTCAGGCACTCAATTTCGTATTTATTCACCAATACCAAGAAATCGACTCTCAATTAATATGTCCTTCCTGGACGGGAATATACGTAACGTACGAGGATAGAGTGTGACACATGGACGACGACTTAATCAAGTCTGGGTCTGTGTGTAACTCGTGGTCAGATGACCGAGCAGTTAAGACGACCGCTAGCGTAAATCGGGAAATTCGGGTTCGACTCGGCCGAAGATTTTCATTTTTGTCATTAGGCCTACAGCGGAAGGTAGTTCATTTTCGCAACTGTGAAAACGCTTCTAGTTCGATTTGCTCTTAAGTTCAGTTCAACCAGATGCGAGCCTCTCGTCACCCTGACGTCCGAATATGATAAAAGAATGTCTGTCAAGAAACTTTCTGCAGTGCGCTTCCGACAATGCTGTCACGTAATTTTGATCGGCTCAGTGATGAATATTTCGAGAGCCGACCATTAAGATGTCTTAAGAGACGCTGGTCTCCTTCCATTACTTTCATTTCAGGTGATTATCCAGTTACAACTTGGTTATTTTTGGGGCTCCAAAAGTGTACCTACCATTTCCCCCTCTGTGTCTGCGTTTCAGTGCTGGCCAATAAGGGTGTAACGGTGGAGATCTGTAAGTACAGTCTTGTTTCTCAGTCCCACTTCAAAATTATTTTAAGTTAACGAGTGGTAGCTATTTTTACATTTCCTTAAACATTCTGACTTTCAGTATCTTAGTACATGGACAGCATCTCGCAATTTTAAAGGAGTCCTAAACTTTTTTCCCATTACACATTCTAAGATGCTATCTTAAGAGCGTGTGTCTTTCAACAAGTTCTGGCTGCCTGCCATTATGTCTGAAAGAGTCTGTCTTCTGCGACTCTGCCTAAACAGGACGCAATCCCCACACGCAGCTCATTAGAAACTATCTCCGTTGTGTCCCCACAGACACAGTCCGTTGTGACTCTGGTGCACCCAGCGCCCAGGCGGTTTTTTTCAGAGCACTGTCCAGTCTGATTGTACCGATTCCTTGTATGTGTAAGTGGACCTACCTCGAATTCTGCTGAGGTGTGTTTCCCTGTAGGCTTTTATGACACACGGCGCATCCCCTCGCCTGCAGCTAAAAGCAGCTTGCTTCCATAGGGGCTTCTTATCTAGGTGCACATGCAATTCCAAATACTAAAATTTAATCAGTGTCGTTAGGTACTAGCAATCACCGGTACTAATTCATATTTCATTTACTGGCAGAGATTAATTTATTCTGATTAGATTTGATCTTTCCAGTTAGTTTTTATATCAGTTGGGGGACAGATTCCAGCAAACGGTCCCGTAACACGTGATAGCTCAGCACATCAGGGATTAAGCAGTCAGTATAGAAAATAAACTTATTTTTCGTCTCAAATAATGCAAATTTTCATTGTAAATGGATTCATTCCACTATGTAGCTGGACTCACAATATTGACGGCAAGAGTTAGATATCAGCCAGAAAACGCATTACTGGGTGATATTTTATGCAAATCTCTACCAGTGCGTACTGCTGTAGTCGAAATAGTTAGTATATGTTCTTTTCTTAAAGAAAATAAAGTACCACGGAACATCTGCGTAGTTATCTGTACCTACGGGGCTAAGACCATGAGTGGCATAATGTATGTGAGTGACTGTACAGCTTATTAAAAATATCTAAAATACTTTACTGTAGGTTTCTGCGTGACCAATACGCTAGCACATGCTGCAGTACGAGGAATACTCTTGAAAGGGTAATAAGAATTTTTAATTACATAAAATCTCGGTCTCTAATTTATTTTTTATTGATATCACTATGTGAAGGCATGAAAGGATGGCAAAGGAGATTTGCTGTTTCAGATTGCGTCTTTAAGTCACGAGATCACTGAACATAATTTAGCCCTTTAAGCCAAAAAAGTGAATGTTTTCAAGGGTCACGAAAAATTTTTTGCAGTCAAGATACAGAAAATTTGTAGATGACACTAATTTTTTCTTGCCAATAAAGACAATTTGATAGAGGAACGGGCTGAAATATAAGAGACCTTTATTCAGGAAGATATTTACCAAATGAAACGTTTCAACGGAGCTTTAAATCAGTCTTTTCTAGATAAACACCATGCAACGTTACCAAAGCAGGCAGGGGAATGAATGTTCGAAATATCGTCTACCACAATATGTACACGATGCAGTATACTGATGCTACGTGGAAGTGGGAGACTTGAAGGAGGCTACGCCCTCAATAAAGTGTCCCCTCCTATGTCCATTGACATTTAACAGTCAGGATGCGAAGCAACTACACCCGCTTTAGCTACGTATTAAAGTCTAGTGCGTCCGCCCCCTATTCCTTGTAACAGAATTGTAGCCAACTTGCTTACCTTGCGTCTCGAAGATGTGCCGCAGTTGGTTTCTTCTCTGTCGGTCGTTAGCAATAACAACTGTGCAATAAACGGTGCTTAATAAAGTGCCAGTGTGTAGGTTTAAATGTTAAACAAAATCAGAATAATAAAATGTTAGGTCGCTAACTAAATTTGTTTTGTTTTACTAATCGCAAAATTAGTACAACAATTTCTAGAGCCAGTCCTCCGACAATATTCATACCAACCATTTGTTCCAGAGAACCGCAAAAGTCCCAAAAATGCTTCACACGATCTTAGAATCAACATGAAAATGCACATATATGGTTTCCGAGGCAACTTTAACAACTAATTCCATTTTTACTCGAAGTTGCATTTCACATAGTAAATTGCAGGTTGAAACCTCGAAAAACGATGGTAGACTGGCTTGGATTAACACAACATAGCACAAGTAAATCATCCGAGACAATTTTTCAACTAACTGTTCAGTTATTACACAAGATCAGACTTTATACACGGATTCATTTATTACTTCCTCGGAAATCGATCATAGGCTGCAGTGAGGTATTGCAGTAGCTTAGCACCTGCCCTGCACTTGTGATTGGTCCAATCTTTCCATCACTAAGCACTAATAGGAACTAAAATTTGTAATTATCATTTACTGATGAGTTGCATGATATTGAAATTTTTATTAACAAATTCTCATTGCAAGTAACGTCATCATCGTGGTTGGAACTGTATATTAATATTCAGACAGTAAATATAAATAATAAAAGGTTCACTACTTGGTTCCCAGCGTTGTAGGTGAATCCCCACTGTCTCTCTCTGTTCCTCGGCTCTTGCTCGCCCTCACCCTATAGTTCTCACACTTTGGCGTATTGTTCGATTAGTCTGCTTTGTAATCCTACTTTTCATTAAAACATAGCAACAAAATGTAATAAACGTGGGCAGTGATGTGGCATAAACGCCACATATCACACCCCATTACATTTTTTTAGGTTATCTGGTTTTGAACAAAATATAAAATTTTTTAGAAAAAGAAAACCTCCAACCCTACTGAGACCTCAACTGCAATGTTGCATCAAATTTCACTATTATTTTGTCCTTTAAGTATTTGAAAGTACCTTTAACCCCTAAGGGGCCGCCGCTACTCTCGAATTACAATATCGTCAGTTGTTTCAGTATTTACATTCTTTTAATAATACATTTCCATAATAAATGTACTTATCTTGTTAACACTTACAACGCCATATACCTGTCTCCTGTGGCCAGTTGACGAATTATATGGTGATGTACTACTTGCTGGTCCTGGTGTTGTTGGCACCCTCTCTCTACATCCCTCGTATATTTTGATACATCCAACATACATTAAATAATACAAACATTAGACACACACAATATTGCAATCTTCCTTGAAGCACCAAAATTACTAAATTAAGAATTACATGGATGGATTATAGTCTAAATAGAGGAATTTGAGTATTAGTCATAAAATATTCATCTTCACCTCATAAGCAACTAAGTCCCAAGTTTGTAAACATTAAATGGAGTCTTATGGGCCGCTGCGCACCGGACAGCGAAGCGTCATTCACCTACTGCTCTAAAACGCCCATTCAACGACCTTGCCACAACAGCTAGGGCTGGCAGTTCGTCACCGTGCACAATGTTAGCCACGTCTTTAGAACTGCTATTATTAGCCCAGCTGATTTTAACAGACGACACGCTCTGCGCTCAGATTACAAAAACCGCTCTTACTCGTATATTAAACGTGAAATACATACATAGTCCGTGCTCAGTGCCACATCATATTAGCAAACCATTAAAATGATCTCACAATAAACACTAAGGTAGTAGGTATACTTCTCACAATCCAAACAATTACATATTGTTATCATCTTCAGTTTCTCACGCTGCTGTGATATGACCAGCAGCTGGCGTTTGAAAGGGCTATGCCCTTGCAACTCACACCAGTAAACATAGTCTTTCCAAGTAACACAACTTTAAAAAAATATTTTCCGATCATTTCTCAATAATTTTAGCAATGCTGTAGTCTCATCATAACCTGTAACTTGATCCATCTGATCATAAGCTACATCACCAACTCCACCGAATAAAGTTACTCTTCATATTAGTAGATTTACACTCATTGTTCTGGTTTGCAATGTCAAAAACAGTATTACCTTCCTCACAAGTCGATTTATTTACGTACTCCTCATCCATGGTACCTGAATTTGTTATTATTCCATTACTGTTTCATTCTGTACAACAATTAAATTCGTTTTCCGTTACCTCATCATCAATACTACTCTGTTTACCTTCCTCAATACGTTTTCCCACGTATTTATCCCCTGTTTTTCCTTTAAACTACACTATTTCGACACTAATACCAGTGTTTGATATTAATTCAAAACTCTTATCCTCACTCTGTTCCATTTCATGGTCATATTCCTGTACTTTACTTTCATCTCAAATAACCTCTCCTAAAGTTTCCTGCTCAGCATTTAATTCACATTTTTCAGTATCCAGGTTCCGAGACATAAACTTAGTTCTTTTCTGACATTTTAGTTTTTATTTCCTTTCTTAATTCATCACGCAGTGGTTAGCACACAGGACTCGCATTCGGGAGAACGAAGGTTCAATCCCGCGTCAGGCCATCCTGATTAAGGTTTTCCGTGATTTCCTTAAATCACTCCAGGCAAATGATGGGATTGGTTCCTTTGAAAGGGCACGGCCAACTTCCTTCCCTGATCCGATGAGACCGATGGCTTCGCTGTTTGATCTTCGCCCCAAACAACCCAACTCACCTGATCAATTCGTTCACTAATATTGTTTGATAGATCTTCCCTGGTTTGTTTTACGTTATCAATGATTTGTTTACTAGCTCGCTCCAGATCCCTACGAAAACTGTTTGACATCTGTCTCATTTCACGCAACAACACTCTAAAATCACATACTAATTTCGTCATTCACTACTTAACAATTCTGTAGATTCGACATGATTTACTGTTACATCAACCTCTTGTTCCCCATTTTCTTCAACATTATTATCATGGTCTATATTATCAAAGTGATTTACACTGTCACTAACATCTAGTTCCCCATTTACTTCAGAAGTTTTCTTCATATGCTACATTGTGAGATTCACTCAATGGTAGTAAATTCTTGTCTTTATTAATCAATTCATTAATATTGTACTCAATACTAGGAATCCGCTTGAGTGGTGATCTAACCACACATATTGTCATTACTTGCAAACATCTTGCACCATCAAAATCTCACAAAACACGCAAATTCAGATCCGAAAATTGGAAGGTGAAATCCCCTGAAATTACAAAAAATGTTTCCATCTTTAATAATTTTTTAAGTACAACTTCATTAAATGCAATGAAGTCAGGCATGTTTTCACGAAACCCGCCCGGCAGTCGCCGGTACGGCGCTGACTTCCGCACGTGAAGTACCGCTCAGGGCTCTGCTAAGAGCCGCTGAAGCCGCCGACCTGTAGACGCTTACGGCGATCACATTTTGCCAGCCGCCGAACCACCTGTCGCTGGCCCCTCAGGGGCTCAGCAATCGTTTGCTGAGTACAGGCTTGGCGACATTGGGGTTCCTGAGCTGGAGCTTGAAAGCGCCGTCAGTCCTCTGTCGCCATAAGCTCTGGGCATGCTTCAGCGACCACCGTTCGGCGCGGCGGTGGAACGTTTTGCGCCACAGGGATCTTGGCTTGACCCCCCGGACCGCGAGGATGGTAAAAACCTCTATAAAAATCCCACCAATCCTAAGGTGTGCTGCACGTTGTTGGGATGCACGGCTGTTGAGGCAGAACAGTCATAATCGGGCGACTTCTGGGGCACCCGCCGCACTTCAGTTGTACAAGGCTTACCTAGGCAAGTGGGGCAATGTATAGGTGGACATCCGTACCTAGCTACTCGTGGGACGACCATGGAGACCTTTAATTCTTCAAAAACTGTTCCCAGTGGATCAACTGGTGAGCATTATTATTCATCCCAACAAGAGAAGCCTTGAGGGTACCTCTCCTGAGCATACTCCTCAGAAGTGCGGAATCAGTTATAGTAACAGGCCACAGGCGTTTCAAAATATTTTTGTGATAGTTAAAAGAGCCTAGGGAACCTTTGCTGAGGTGTCCCCATTCTACAGCGAGAAAGATTTAGATGGTATTACGAGTGGTCTGAAGACAATGAAAAGGCTTCGTAATGGAACATTGTTGACTGAAATGGCCACTTCAGGGCAAGTACTAAGACTTCTGAAATCCACAGCATTGGGTGAGTACCCTATTACTGTTGAACTGCATAAAACCTTAAATTCCACTCATTGGTAGTAACATGTGAAGACCTCAAGGATGAGGATATCAGAGTCCTACAACGTGAATGGGCGGACGATGGTGTTACAGAAGTGAAAATGTGAAGAACAGTGTGAACGGGCAGCTTGAACCAACACCAACATTCATTCGAACTTTCAGTACACAAGACCTGCCCAGCCACATTGAGGCAAGTTTCTTACACTTGCCAGTTCGTCCCTCTTTTCCAAATCCCATGCGGTGTTTCGAGTGTCAAAGATTTGGTTATACAACCGTTGAATGTAATGCTCATGCTATCTGTGGGAACTATGGTCAAGCAGCTCATGAACCAGATGTGGAATGTTCATCTCCATCAATGTACGTTAATTGGTCTAACTCACATCCAGTCTGGAGTAGAGAGTGCCTCATCTACAAGGACGAAAAGGAAATTCAAAAACTTAAATACACGTTGGGTATAATTTGCTGAAACAAAAAAGCTGTTTAAATCAGTGCAGTCCCCATCATTCGCTACCTCATTTGTATCAACTGTGAAACAGTCATAGTTAAAGTTAGTATGACAACACAAACGGAATGGGACAACTGCCGCTACCAACATGTGCTCCTGTTGCTGCACATGCCAACAGCCAGACTCCGGTAACACTGCGCTCGCCAGAGAACCAAATACACAAACTTCTCAGACTGACGATGTGGAGCCGTTGCCCCCAACAGCAATTGTCCCACCAGCGCCGACTAGTACACTCATTCAGGGACCTTTCCATGTTTCAGCCCATCAAGGGAAAGCCGCCACAAAGACCAAGTCAAAGTCCAGTGGAACAGTCCCTAAAGCACAGGCAGTGAAACCGGCTGCTACTGCTGCTATTGATGATTTGGCAATGGATGTGGTTCTAGTCCCCGATCCACCTAGTCCTAGTAGTCCACCACCAGTGACCTCGCGTTCCCAACCAATGTGCAAAGAAAAAGGGAAGACAGGCTTTCCCAATAGATAATGGACATCCTGCAGTGAAATTTAAACGGCTTCAGAGCTCTCGTGGATGAACTAAAGTTTCTCACACAGACCAGACCAGTGTGTGTGTGTCTTCAGGGAACACATTTCAAGGAATTCGATACACCTGTGTTTATAGGTTATCGTCTATATCGAAAAGATGATCTTCAAGGAGACAGAGCTCAGAGGGGACTGGAAGTGTTCATCCATTACACACTTTACTCTTACTGTGTAACCCTAATCACCACACTACAGTCACTGTGCATTTTTTGTCCTTTTAGGTAACCTTATATCCCCTCTACCTTCCACCACAGGCACCACTGGATGGCGAGGCACTTTACGAGCTGATCGATCAGTTTCCGCCTCTGTTTGTGCTCTTAGAGGATCTTAGTGCTATAATGTTCTGTCGGGTAGCCTCACGACTTGCCAAAGGGGACGAGTGGCTGATATTGTATTACGATCTGACACCACATGCTTCCTCAACACGGGCTCCATGACATATTTTTGCACAGCAACAGGGATATTCTCCGAAAAAGAATTGACATTTTGCTCTCCTGCTCACGCACTCTCTGTCGTATGGGGGGTGGCAGACGACCTCCACCCCAGTGACCACTTTCCTATTACTGTCCGCCTTTTACAACGAGTGGGGCCTGAGGGAACACCATCTAAGTGGTTGTTATCCAAGGCGAAATGGACGGTTTACAGTGAACTGGCTGTGCTTGAGCACAGGGATAGCGTCCACGTCTGGGTGGGTCTCATTGCCGATGTAATCCACACTGCTGCTGATATATCTATACCTAAATCGTCAAGCCGTCACAGAATGCAACCCGTTCCTTCGTGGAAAAGTTATTGTTGTTGCGTTGTATGGGACAGGCGGACAGCACTGTGCAGGCACACGCACAGTCCAATAGCGGAGAAACTTCGAGCCTTTCGGACAGCGAGAGTCAAAACCCGATGAACGGTGAGGGAGAGTAAGAAGCAGTCATGGCTTGAGGTTCTGAAGTCCATTAATCGGTCAACTTCCGCCACTGTAGTATGGAAATCCATAAGGAAGATGCCTGGGGAAATGATGTCCCGTTCATCAGCTGCCGTAAAGGACAATGGCGTCATGAAAGTGACGCCTGCAGATATCTCTAAGACCATGAAACTGTACTTTTAACATGTAACATCTTCCATGAGTTCTGTTCCAGGTTCCCACGCCTATCGCGAAGATCGAGAGGGAAGACGTCTTGCTTTCACCTCCAGCAATAATGAGGCCTATAACCTCCCCTTCTCCGTGTGGGAACTGCACACTGCGTTAGCCGCAGCTCGCGAGACCGCTCCAGGGCCTGACTTTATACATTATGGGATGCTACGCCACCTTAACTCCGAATTTAAAGAAATGTTACTTGCTCTATCCCCTGGAAGGAATTCATAATGATCCCCATTCTTAAACAAGGGAAGGACCCTAAGCTCCCAGACAGCTATCGGAGTGTCGTTCTTGCCAGCCGTGTAGGAAAGATGCTAGAGTGGATAATTAACTCACGCCTAGTCTGGACTTCCGAATTTCGAAATCTTCTCAGTCATTTCCAGTGTGGATTTAGAAGATATCGTCAGACTCTTGATAACTTTACCCTACTGGAGGCGGCTATACATAAGGCAGTCCTACGGAAACAGCATTTAATAGCGACCTTTTTTGACACTGAAAAGGAATACGACGCTACATGGCGACACAATATACTTCGTCAGCTACACGAATGGGACTTTCGTTGCCACCTCCCCATTTTCCTGGTGTTCTTTCTTGCTGAACGTTATTTTCGGTACAGAGTCAGGAACACTCTTGTCGAATGATTCTCTCAAGTTCATGTTATCACACAGGGGAGCGTTTTAAGCGTGATTTTGGTAGCAGTTGCGATCAATGGCATATCGTCTGCATTATGTGCAGTGCTCATTATTTGTGGATGATTTTTCTATTTTCTGTTCCACTTCTAGTCCGGCATCTTCCTCTCGTCAGTTACAGTTGACACTTAAGTGACTGGAAGAAAGATGTGTTCGGACAGGTTTTAATTTCTGCCCAGAGAAAACAGTATGTGTTGATTTTAATCGTGCTCGTTCTCTTTTTACACCTCTTGTACTAAGGCTATGTGATACCGTTTTACATTATAAGGAGACGGTGTGGTCTTTATGTCTCTAATTGGATAGCAAACTTACTTGGTTGCCACATCTCAAGGAGCTCAAAACACGAGCCCTTAAAACGATGGATATAATGAAGTGCTTGAATGGGAAGAACTGGGGTGCAAATAGATACTACTTGGTGCAGTTCTATAAGATTTTCGTGCCAGTATGTCTTGATTATGGTTGTACGGTTTATGGTTCGCCACGACAAACATATTTAAAGATGCTGGACTCCGTACACCACGAAGGCATCAGAGTCGCCACAGGACCCCATAGGACGAGCCCTATACCAATCTTGTGAGCAGAGGCAGGGGAACCGCCATTAACTGCTTGGCGGCGGGTCCTCGTGGCTAACAGACGCTCAAGCTCCGGTCGTTTCCGCCTTCACTGGCTTCCCGTGCGGCTATTAATATCTACGAGTCCTTAGAACAACACTATTGCACTTGTCTATAAGGGACGAAACCGTTTGGTATACGGGCAAAGCACCTTTCATTGGATCTGAGAGTGTCTCCGCCGAACATACAGATGGAGGGTTGGTGCAAAGCTCCACCCTGGTGGTTGTTGAAACCTAGAATAACTTAAGATTTAGCAGAGTGCAACAAACTGTTCACTCAACACTATGTTTTTGAGAATAAATTTCTCTCTATTTTAAATGAGCACCAGGACTGTTTTGTGGTATACACAGATGGGTCCAAAGAGGGGGAAGCTGTTGGTTGTTCTGTCACTTTTCCTGCCTCTGTCTTTACGTTCCGTCTGTCTTGTGCGTTTAATACCTTTGTCTCCGAACTTTATGTGATTTTTAAAGCCGTGGATCAGATGAAATGTGAACTTGAATCAAAATTCCTCATACGCTCTGACTCGCTTAGTGAGTTGCAGGCAAGCCAGTCTATGTGCCCAGCCGACAGAACTGTCCACAATATCCCTGATGCCGTTCTGCACTAGCACAGACAAAGAAAATTAGCCTTATTCTGCTGGGTACCAGAACACGTGGGCATCCATGGGAATGAGTTGGCTAATACCACGACCAAGGAGGCGTGTACCCGATCCCTCTGTGTGCAGCGCTGTCATTGCTGCGAAAGTCTTTCTTGTATCTTTGCGAGGAAGAGTGGCTGGGTATGACTGAACGTAAGTTGCGATCAATAAAAGTGACATTGAGGCTATGGTGCACCTCCTCCCGGCCAGTTAGACTCGATGAAATCTGTTTAACGCGACTGCGAATAAGTCACAGCCCCTTGACCCATGGGCTCCTTCTCCGACGTGAAGAACCACCTGTTTGTGATGCATGTGGTATGCTCATTATGAACTGCCACATTTTAACCGACTGTATTTTATATAATGACGAGAGGGTTCAAGCTGGTTTACCGACCGACCTGCTGTTAATTTTAGGTTATAATGAGTTGACTGTGGCGCGTGTTTTACGATTTTGTGTTTTGTCTGCGCTTCTACTTAAGCTCTTACGTCAATGCGTTTAGTATATTAGAGAATAACTGACTCATCCAGTTACTATTTTTATGATCCACCAATCTTCTATTCTGGACTTGCCATTTAGTGGCTTTCCAGATCAAATATCATTGTTTGTAATGGTCTGTCCTGACTATCTAGCTCCATTGTACCGTTCAGAAGAGTCGCGTGTGTTGATGTGGACAAGAGTACAAGGAAGTGTATTTTAGGCTATCCTCATTTTGTGTGCTACAGCCCCATTCGCCTCACACAGTTAGAGTACGTGCGCTTATGACCGCGATGTTGAGTGCCCTTCAGATGCAGCAACAACAACAACAACAATGCAGTCGCCGGTACCGGGTCTCTGTCGCCAGCGTACGTGAAGTCGCGCACGCCGTCCAATAATAATGTCGTCTTCACCTGCACACATCCACTCGAAGTATAGACACCACCATCAGATTAAGATCGTGGCAATAACCATCCATTCATAGTTCATGACATCAGTTTCATATCGACTGCTAAAATCAATGTTCTTGCCTAACATCCATCGTTCATGACAAGTAATATCACGGCTTTTCAACAATCATACAGGGATCTTTACAATCACTGTTCACAATATTATAATCTACAAAAAAATTCAGATTCACAGGTCTCTTCACTTAATTTAATTACTGTCTTTAAAATTTCACACGTGATTTAGACTCTGCAAGTTTATTCCCGCGGAACTGTTCCTGCCACATCGATTACACACTGCCGACTGGCCGTTTTCCCCAGTAGGGGATGCCAATTGAAAGTATTCATACGAGGGCTACAAAAGTACTGGTTCAAAATGTAGTCTACACTTCAGTCATACATCCACACAAAGGAATGCCAGGTGTAAAGTATAGAGAATAATGAGGATCTAATGCATCATATTAAAATTAAATCTGTTTAAAGGAATTTTTCTCCACACAAGGGACGTCACGTGTAAGATGTCCATGAGGTTACATCAAGTATAATTCTCAGAAGATGCATATTCTTACTCTCCGGAACATAATACTTCCCACGAGAAAGATGTCCTACTACTAACATACACGGTGGATTTCAGTTCGCGCTCACTGTTCTTATTGAAGCAGGAGACAACTTGTTTACTTCTCGTCTAGTACAGCTGTTCCTGTCGTCACGATTGGTTTCTTCTCCGCTGGACGCAGGCTCTGATGTGTATGAAATAATCAGTGTACAACGGAGTAGCCAGTGGGAAAGAATTCAGTGGTATTAAAATTGAATTTATGGAGTATTACGATGCCACTGGATTTTATTTGTATTTATAGACCCCAAAAAATCAAGTAAAAGATTCTGAGTGACACTCTATCGTTAATATTCATAAAAAGATTCCCTGTAATTAATCATTAGTTCCCGAACACCGAAAATGTCACAAAAAGTACTTCACACGATCTTGAAATCAACATGAAATTACACAGATATGCCTTGCGATGCAACTTCAACCGGTTCTTTGCCAGTGTTCCTACGCCACTGAATACGGAGTTCATACACTTTTCTCACTGTGAGGGCTTGGCTGAGATATCGTCGATCGGGATTTTCCTTTTTGGTATAATGGCTCTGGTGAGATGGAAAGAACTTGATGTATTCTTAAACACTAATGTCGTCTATTTTATTTCAAGGCGTTTTTCTTCCCCGTGAACCAGCCACAGCAAACACTTCCTCCTTTCCTATACATACACCTGTGTAATCTGAATTCATGTATTTGCAGTGACCCTAAGAAGTACTTTTAGCACACCTATATACTATTATTTCCTACGGTAAGAAAGTATTCGTATATGACTGCTGTTGGAGAACGAGATCCATGCTCCAAGCGTTTTCTTTATATTGAGTTTGACATTCTGTTTGGGGTAGTCTGCTGTTTTCAAAAAATTTTCGAATATTTCTTTCCTCTTAATTGCCTCAATATTTGCACTACATTCCCTCCTCCATTTACACTCCTTGTCCTCAAATATCTTTTTTGGAACGTTCTTTTCACTACGAGGTATAGGCCTATACGACTGTCCGCTGTTCTTGTTCTTCTTACGGATGTTCCGTTTCCATGTATTGGGAGTTGCCGGCCATGGTGGCCGAGCGGTTCTAGGCGCTACAGTCTGGAACCGCGTGACCGCTACGGTCGCAGGTTAGAATCCTGCCTCGGGCATGGATGTGTGTGATGTTCTTAGGTAAGTTAGTTCTAAGTTCTAGGGGACTGATGACCTCAGAAGTTAAGTCCCATAGTGCTCAGAGCCGTTTTTTATTTGGAGATCGCGTCCTTTTACTCTCCACTGCACTTCCTCGGAATCTAAAAGTATGATAAATAAACTTACATCAAATGCTGTAGTTCCGTGGTAAAGTGCAGTTATTTCATATTCATAGTATACATAATACGTAATTGTTACAAATTGCACTTCTGTTCAGGTTGCGTACGCAATGGTAAAACGCAGCACCCTTCAACAGGTTGCATTAGAAACAGCATCTTATTCATTTTGGATACATATAGAGTATTATTAATTATTATTGCTGTGGCTTGCTTGTCATAGTATCGTTCATAGGAATATTTTCCTCGGTAGCTGGTGGATCTTCTGAACAACACTTCATAACTGGTTACTACAAGAACCTTCACATTCCAGCTTCTACTAATGCACATGGACATACATACGTTGTGCTCTGAAAAAGGTAGGAAACAGTTAAAGTATTAACAGAGTGCTGCAATCTAAGCAGAGATGATGAAATCTCAGAGATTGTAAGTAGGCTGTTTAGGTTTTTTTTATGGTAACGCCACGTAGCGCTCTGTATGAAAATCACTGGCTGTGCTGTGTGCAGTCTGTGGCTCGGTGGCATTGTTGGAATTTGCCATTGTAATGTAGGGCAGTTGGCTGTTAACAGCGCGTAGCGTTGCGCAGTTGGAGGCGAGCCGCCAGCAGTGGTGGATGTGAAGAAGTCAGATGGCGGATTTTTGAGAATGGATAATCTGGAGGTGTGTCCATCAGAAACAGTACATTTGTAAGAATGGATGTCATGAACTGCTATATATATTATGACTATTAAGGTAAATACTCGTACATTGTTTGTTCTCTATCAAAATCTTTCATTTGCTAACCATGCCTATCAGTAGTTAGTGCCTTTAGTAGTTTGAATCTTTTATTTAGCTGGCAGTAGTGGCGCTCGCTGTATTGCAGTAGTTCGAGTAATGAAGATTTTTGTGAGGTAAGTGATTTGTGAAACATATAGGTGAATGTTAGTCAGGGCCATTCTTTTGAAGGGATTTTTGAAAGTCAGATTGCGTTGGCCAAAAATATTGTGTGTCAGTTTAAGCACAGTCATGTATAATTTTTCAAAGGGGACGTTCCATATGACGACACTGCCAGGATTCGAACCTGGAATCTTGTGATTTTTTCTTGTGGTTTGTGTAATTAGTGTAGCTATTGTTTATTGCTAGCGCGTAATCATTGAGAGAATTTCCTTTGTAGTTGTAGTTTTCCATTGTTGTACAGTAAAACAGTTGTGACATGCATGTAGATTTGCACCAAATATTTTGCAGGTGCGCTTGCAATTTAGTAGATATTATTTTCAGTGCTATGTTAATGTGTTTTCTTATTTTGCCCTTCAAATTGTGCTTTTCTGTGTTATCGTGTGAAATACGTGATAATTATGGCGTGTGAAAAACGTAACACTAGGCTCCAAAGTAAACTGAGAAATAATAGTGACGACGAGCGTAGCTTATCAGCACCACCGTGTAATGAATTAACTGACATTCAAAGTAGTAATTTGGTAATTGTGCATAGGGAAATGGAGCGGGCGTAGACAGTGAAACAAATAGTGAACAGGGAAGCATTATCGATCGATTGGTCGGCAACAGCTCGCCTCAGGAATCCGAAATGACAGGGCACAATCCTGCAAATACTGTAGATTCAGGTTTTGCGTCCTCACCGTTTTCTCAAATAGGTCGAGACACATTTTCTGCTTTTCAAAATACGAATATTGCCGGTTCAAATGCACTGCCGAATAGCACTGAGGAACATGTTTCAGACAACAGTGCATTGCTGTTACAGTTAATGCAACAAATGGGACAAAGGCTACAAAAGCTAGACACAATGGAACAAAATCTTCAGAAGTTAGACACAATGGAACAACACCAGAGACAAACACAGCAAAAGCTTCAAAAGTTAGACACAATGGAACAAAATCTTCGGAAGTTAGACACCACGCTTGAACAAACACGTCAAGATTTAACTACTGAGCCACAAAATATTGAATCGAAATGTCAAAAAGTCTGTAATGACGTAAAAACACAAATTTGTGAGCATTTTAAACCTATTTTTTCGCGTCATGAGGATACATTACAGAATCACGAAGCAGCCATAAAAGAACTGCAAACTATTGTTCATGAAAATCATGAGACCTAGCAAGCTAAAATTGACTCAGTTGCATCTACCGATTCGGTTACGCAACTTGGAAAGACTCAGGAAAACTTAAAGGACACAGTAGATACGATTTCAACACAAATGGACACTCTGAAACTTGGTTCAGAAAAACGCACAGAGGAAATAATTTCACTATCGGATAAAGTAGCCGAACTTTCAGATTAGTTCACTAACTTATCTACAAAGGTAGATGATGATCTGAATGACACAAGACCTGTAGCCTTCACTGACACTGAAGAGTATGAACAAATTATAAAATTCAAACAAAATCAAAATCAAATCAATACACAGTACTAAAGAGTAATCCGGGAAGTACAAGATCAGTTGGCACAAGTAATACAAGAATTACATATTTCAGAGAACACTCGCGCTCCAGTACGGGAAGAGGGACATAGAAATACGGAACAACCACAAAATAATAACACAGGACACTTCGGAAATTATGAAAGAAATTGGCAAGATGCATTGAATTTTGAGATGGAACCGCCGAAACGAAGTAACAATGAGTGATGTGCGACTCGCCGACACGATGATTTTGACTATAAGCTGTTTACTACTACACGTAAATTCGAAACATTTAATAATTCTGGTAACAACATTCATCCACGAGCATGGCTTCATCAATTCTCTCATTGTTTTTCTCCCAACTGGTCATTGCAGCACAGATTAGAATTTATGTGTGGCTACTTAGAGAATGAACCAGCTGTAAGAATGTGATCAGTCATTCACGATTGTCACAGTGAAGGAGAATTTTATCATGCCTTCCCCTCAGCATATTGGTCTCAAGCTATACAAGACCGAGTAAAGTATAGCATCATAATGATGAAACATTTCGAAGAATCTGAATTCTCCAGTCTTGTGAAATATTTTGAAGACATGTTGCACAAGAATCAGTACTTGTCATACCCATACAGCCCCACAGAACTCATCTGCATTTGCTTAATCAAAGTACCTGAACATTTACGACATATTAATTTTGCAGGTTGTTGCAAAGACGACATTGAAGCTTTTCAGGGAATCTTGCAAGAATTAGAAATTGACACTGACAATCACGGAACGCGAAAACAGGAACACAACAATTACAGGTCACATCCTTTCGCAATTCCGCGGTGGAAGAAATAATAACTGGACACGACAACGGTATTCTCACAACACAAATCATGACCAAAACAGACACCACCCATATGACAACCGTTGGCAGAGTAGCAATAATTACAGGGAAAGATCTCCTCTCCACAGTAGTGACTATCACAGAGACAATCAGAGAAAAAGACAATATGGGAACCAAAATAATTATTATCAAGGGAGACAGAATAACTTTAGACGCAACGGTCCAGCACGCAGTTACGATTCAGGGAGAAATTCTCCACCACGTGACCGACAAGAAAGAAACTATGGAATCTACCGACATGACGACAGACGATATGATCGTAACGACAGACCTGAATAGCATCAGAACAGGCGGGATTCAAACAGGGTAGGGCCCTCTCGACAAAGTGAATTTGTAGAAGTTAGGTCTCCAAATCCCAATAACGACGCGTGCCAACAAAGAGATAATAGGCAATGACTCACACCGCTGGCAGCCACAAAACATACTTGTGAAACTGACGACGCAGCTGCCGTAGCTAGTAATTACGTAAAAATGAAAGACATTAGGGACATCTTACTCCAGGAACACGGCGTAAAACATAACAACATCGCATATCCTGCGATTCACATTACAGTAAATGACGTAAAATTTATGGCAGTACTTGACTCTGGCAGTCCCATTTCAGTAATTAGTGAAACAGCCTTTAGCAAATGCAACAAATCGAACGATTGCCCCACACTTCCGTTACGTAAGATTAAACTACAAGGTGCTATCTCTGGAAAAAGTGTAGATGTACGCCAACAAACCAACTTAGAATTCTTTTGCCAAACCCACAGCTTCTCTATGAACTTTCTTATTGTTCCATTATTGTCGTCGGAAATTACATTGGGAGTAGACTTTTTTAATGAATACAAAGCAATCTCAAACTTTCACGATGCTGAAATAAGTTTAGAGAAGGAAGGTAAGTCAATAGCTTTGAAATTTGAAGATTGGATCTCAAACTATGACGAAGAAATTAATCGGCTTTACCTCCTGTTAGACAACAGTTCGGAATATTCGACGGAACTTGACACTAACAATCACTCTGCAAGTACTGACAGGGATGATATCGACGGTGCATTTGATACTAATGAGTTAATTCAGAATAAAATTCAAACAATTGAGAATTGTAATGACACTCATTGGCAGGACCGTTTTGAGATTTTACAAGCACATTCCACAGTTTTTACTCACAAAACAGGAACAATGAAGGGATTTCAGTACCAATTTCGTGTTCGTGAGCATACTTAATTTTGTGTTAGACCATACATAATTCCGGCACATTATAGGGACCGTGTTAGAACAGAAATACAATCTATGCTTGATGAGGGCATTATTGAGCCTGCAGTAAGCTCATACAACAATCCATTACATGTTCTTGAGAAGAAAAATGGATCCATCCGGCTTGTCTTAGATTCGAGACAAATCAATACTATCATCATTCCCGAAATAGACAGGCCGCAAACGTTGGAAAAACTTCTTCAAAATTTTAATGGTGTAAAAGTCTTGTCTTCTATTGATCTCAGATCCAGCTTTTATCAGATCGAACTTCATTCAGAATGTAGAAAATACACAGCTTTCCTTTGTTTCGGCGTTTCTTATCAATTTCGGAAACTTCCTTTTGGTTTGAACATTTCTTCGGCAGCGTTCATTCGCGGGCTAAATTCCATATTACCTGATTTCTTAAAACGTCACATCTCCTTATATGTGGATGATATTCTAATAGCCGAAGCGTCATGGGAACAACATAATCGCATCCTCAACAGTTTGTTACGTATTTTTGCAGAATCTGGAATTACAGTTAACTTGGAAAAGTCTGAATTCGGTAGGACAAAGGTGAAGTTTTTGGGACATATTGTTTCTTCTGAAGGCATTCAGCCGGATCCTGAAAAGTTAGAAGCAATCAGAGCCATTCCAGTACCATCCACGAAAAAAGAAGTCCGCAGTTTTCTAGGTCTCGAAAATTTTTCCCGTCGTTTTCTGAATATGCAAATTCTACTTACACCAAAACTTTGTTCTCTCACTGGAAATAATACTATTTGGAACTGGGACGAACAAGCACAGTTGGAATTCAATTCTTTGAAAGAATCGCTGCTTAACGCGCCAATACTAGCTCATCCAGATCTATCACAAGATTTCTGCCTTAGCAGGGATTCTTCTAAAGTCGGTCTTGGTGCCCATTTATTTCAAGAAGCCACAGAAAATGACACAACTGTTCAGAAAACCATTGTTTTTGCTAGCAGAGTGCTAACAAAATCTGAAAAAAATTATTCCGTTACTGAATTAGAAGCTTTAGCTATTGTTTGCGCATTTAACAAATTCCGTTTCTTTCTTTCTGGTAAGCACGTAGAAGTATACAGTGATCATCGTGCATTACAATTTCTTAAGTCTTCAAAATTAAATCATGATAGATTAAAACGTTGGGCATTGTTTCTGCAAGAATTCCACTTCACAATAGTCTACATTCCCGGCAAGGGGAACATTGTTGCGGACGCACTGTCACGCACACCGGCTGGGCTTGAGAAAAGTAACACAGAAGGCAACCCCGAAAAAAATTTCAGTATTCTTTACATTAACAAAGTCGCCTTTAAAAACTTCATCACCACATCTTTAAAGGACATTGCTCATGAACAAGATAAAGATTCGATTTGGAAAGATATCAAAAGTAAATGGCATGAAAAGACACACACTCAGATTCGGCATTATTATCTGGTTAGAAACTACGTACTCTTCAAACGCTGCACTGTTAATTACAAGCTATGGGTACTTTGCATTCCAGATAGTTTTGTTAATAAGCTCATTTGGTACATTCATTTCAGCTATGCACATTTTGGTCCACGAAAATGTTATCATATTCTTCGAACGACTTGTTATTTTAACAATATCGAAAAGAGATTTCGAAGAGTCTTGTCTACTTGTAAACTTTGTCAATAGGCGAAACCATCTACTATCTCACATCGTGCTCCGTTGTTTCCTATCATTCCTTCTAAATTAAAGGAATTTGCTGCTGTTGATCTCTTGGGACCCCTTGTCAGAACATCGAATGGATTTTCGTACGTTCTAGTCGCTGTTGAACTTACTTCAAAATTTGTTTCTTTCACTCCGTTACGTAAAGCCACTGGACGGTCTGAATCCAACGCCTTTGTTAAAAATTTCTTACGTGAAGCTGGACACGTTAGTAAAGTCATTTCAGAATACGGACCGCAATTTAGATCTGCTGTTTGGTCGCGCATGCTTCGGAACCATAAAATCAAACCTGTTTTTATTTCATTGTGCTCACCACATTGTAACCCGTCTGAACGGATTATGAAAGAAATCAATAAGCTTTGCAGACTTTATTGTCCCAGAAAGCATCAGCATTGGGACAGATATTTACACTTATTTCAAAACGTGCTGAATGAAATACCTCATGACTCCACTGCTTTACCACCTATTCTTGTACTAAAGAATGAAGAATCACCGAACAGAATCTGAGAGCTTGTACCTTTTCCGATTACACGTAAACTTCGACACAAAGACATAATTGATTTAGCTATTAAAAATATAAAATCTGCAGCAGACAAAAGGAGAAAACTACACGATAAAGCAAATGCAAAGAAATTATATATTGGTCAGAAAGTTCTTATTAAAGCTCATTCAGTGTCACATAAGAAGAAACACTTGAGTCACAAATTCTTTCTAGCTTACAATGGACCTTACAGAATCCGACGTATACGACATGATAATTGCGTTGAAGTTGAAACTCTGTGTACTAGGAAGAGTAAAGGATTGCACCGCATTTCACTTGTAAAACCGTTTATTGAAGGATAATCTGCTTTATAACTTAGTCTTTGCCATAAAATTTTTCACTTCACGTTACTAGTATGCTTTGTCAGACTTAGAAACTGTTAACATGTAACAATGTTTTGAAGTTCACTATTTAGTCTAGAACCTACGGAACATATTTAGACAGTATTTACGAGTGCATTGTTATAGTGAACAGACGACACAGTGTTACTGTGTGTGTACATTCTTGCTTGTTAGTTGCACGATTACATAATGACTATAAGGCTTACATACTTAGAACATGTACCGGTACTGCTAATGAGATTTTAATGCAAAATTTTGGTTTACTTGAAAATACATTCTGGATTTAAAGTACTTTCTGAGAGATACCAGATGACACAGTGGTTAGTTTATTTGACAGCTACACGATTATATCACGACGCTACTAATATGTGACACAATTTACAGTGTTGCTTTTGCGGTGTATCTGTTTTATATCTGCACAGTTTTTCTGTATTATTCTGGAAAGTAAAACATGTTTTAGTAGTAACTTTTGTGGTATAGCTACAATGAGATAGCCTTTCCCGTAGCACAACAATACGTTACACTATAGTACTTTCTTGATCACGGTAAGATACGTAATAACGACGATATCTATACGCAAAGCATTTCACTTTCGTTTATGATGAGGTAAGTACATTGACTTCAGCAGAACTTTGCTTACAGAGGACGATAACTACGTCACTTCCACAGAATTATCTTACAGCAAGATGCACATTTAGCGCTACAGGACACGCATTTGAGTGATTAATTTTGTACTTAAACCATTTATTTTTCAAGAGTTTTCAACTGCAAAGGAAGTTTTCCGTGATACATTTCATTCCATTGCTGTAATCTGTAACACCTGAGGTTATAATTACATTAATCCTCAGGGGGGTGCACGCTTACTTTGTGTACCATGTGTTTGGCAAGCACAAGGAACCCTAGCTAATATGGTATTTGCTTATACAGTTTTACACATCGGTACCATATTTCTCTAACACATAAATTACACAGCTATCTGATCATCTAACTGGGAGAGACAAACATTTATTTTACTACATCAGTGACAGATGTTTACGTAATTACTCAGTTGGATAACTTCACACTTATGAAACTGTATTTTGTCTGTACTTTGTGAACTGTTCATATTTTTTGGGAACCACTGTGATGCTATGAGAGTTTTGAATGATGTATTTGGTATGGGATCATGATTTTTAAAGTACGTTTGAGATAGATGACACTATTGAAATGAGCAGGGAATTTTTTTAGGTGTTGAAATTATTGCAGAAAACTACGACGTTTTTGAGATTTGGCTGAGTTTTTATGATGTTATTATTACGATGACAGTGTGTATTATGCTGTTGAGGTATGTTTATCATCAATAATCTGATGCTATATGAGGAAACTGATTATGCTACATATTTATTATGATGAAATATTGAAGAAGTATCGACGACTATGTATTTGTGTAATAAGGTTAGGAATAATGAGTAGTGGTTAGGGACTCTGGTTTGAGAAAAAGGATGTTGGAAACCAAGAATCGTACTTTAAGGGTTATGAAATGTGTGTAAATGCGTGAATGTATCTCAATGCCGGCGAAAATTTTTTGGACACTGTTATATTTATAAGATTTTGTTTCTGCAGATTTGCAACGCAAACTCTCGACCTATGAAATTGTTATATGAGACTGTCACTGTAGTGCAAACTGGTGTCGTAAATATTTCGCTAAGAAAGTGACCACCTGCACGTAATGCGTCGTGGGCGCCCAGCTGCGCAACAGTCGCCTGGAAAAAAGCATTAGTGTGTGCCTTTCAGAGGCACAGGTTGAGAAAAAGTAAGAGGCCATTATCCTCGCTATTGACATTCCTTTGTAGAAAGCATCGCAAATATGACAAGTTCAAACTTGAAAACATATGATTGTACTGTTGATCCCTTAATTTATGATATTTACTAAAATGCCTCATGAAATGATGAGAAACATTTTATATCTATCGTCTTTCTAGTTGAGAGATTGCTTATTCTGTTTAATATCTAGTTTCTAGCTGCACTGCAGTATTGGTTAAAATAAAATTTAATAGATGTACTAATATAGACATTTTATGCCTAGAGATCCTGTAAATAGTAATTTTATGATCTACTTCCAAAAAAACGAGGGAGCACAAAAAGACATTTCCCTTCACAGGAATTGCATACATAATTTTTGTCAATGACTGGTAACTTTTTAGTGATACATCACTCTAGTGTTAAGATGTATAATAGGTATTAAACATGGCCATTTTTAATGTAATATTTTTTCTGCTTGAGCTTTGTCATGTTTAGATATAAGTTATAGCATTTGCTGCAGCTGTTTGCCAGGCATAGTTCTACTAAATTTCACTTTGCATTACTCTGTTAAGCCAGTTTTACTACTGATTTATTTTTCTTGTTGCTGCACATTGTCTCATATTAGTTGTAATATTGCAATTGCTCTGTCAATTTAGATTTACTGTTGCTTGCTTTGCCAATTTGCATTTTTTTGTCATTGCTGTTTGCGTTAATTGTTTTGTGCTGCTGCATTGCCTCGTCCCCTAGTTTAGCATCTGAGCTCAGTAGATTTAAGTTATTTTAAGATGGGGTAGTCCATATAAGAGAACAAGTTGTGATGAATTGGAAGAAATGCATTGAGAAGCTATAAGAAAATGGTTTGGCCAAAAAAGTATTTTGAAAGAGGATATGAACAAAAAAAGTAGGGTTTAGGGACAGCAGGGTTAGGTAGGATTTTCTTGGAAATAAATGATGAGGTAAGATAATGGAAAATAAAAATAAATAATGAGGTAAGAAATGTGTGAATATATAAATACAGAAAACATGCTTGGATAGAATTTTTTGGTGGAAACAAACGTTGAAATAAGAGGAAAGATATATGGAATGAAGTTTTGGGGTGGACTGCAGTACCAAATGTCACACTGAAAACAAACCCTGTCCTGTATTTTTGTGTTATTACACTATGTGTATTTGTGTTTTTCCTGTCTGTATGTGTCTAGCTAATAAGATTTATGTTGTAGAATTTTTCTGATAATATGTTATTTACCTTGTAAATATGCTTAGACATTATTTATTCTGTTTTTTTTAGTGCTACTGTGTGAAGTTGATGTTTCAAAAGCTATTCTGATCTTTTATGTATTTACATATGTCGTAATTCCTGTAACACTGATGTATATGTTTATTTCTATTTTTTTGTAAAGCCTGTATAACTACAAATGTTATCTTTACTGTTATGTTTTAATGATTTATTTTGCACCTTTGTTATTGTATTCTTATGTTATAAAATTGTAATTGACACCAGTTCATCAAATTAAGTAACTTGTAAGTTACATTTCACTGCACACGGTTCTGTTGGTCATAGTATATGCACAATATGTAAAAAAGAAAAAGAGGACTGTTAGTGTCTGGACGTGTGTTAATAATTCAGCAAGGGACTGATTAACAGCATTTCTGGTTCTAAGGACAATTCCAAAAACTTTGTGTGTGCACAAGTGGTGCTTTATGGGCTTGCTATATTGTCCGCAAGACTCTTCGATGGTGATTGTGCACCTGCACAGTTGCAACAGATGGCTGCTGGCCGTCTCTACAAGTACTACAGTGGGTCTGCATCTTTGATGGCCCACCAATATTATAATTTCTACAAGGACTGCAGTGGGTCTGCACCTCTGGTGGCCCACCAATACCGTAATCTCTACCAGGACTACAGTGGGCCTACTCTGTGATGACCTACCTACCAATATTCTTCAAAACTTCGACTGACTCTGCTGTGGGTTTGCTCTGTTGTGGCCCATTACCTGTCTGCATGTCAAGAGTCAGCACTATCTTTCCGTTGGAAGGACAACACTACTTCTTCAAGACTGCATGGAAATCCACTACTTCCATGTGCATTCTCTTTTGCTGCTCAGACTTTGAGAAAAACACTGAAATTTTACTGTGATTAACGATTAGGACTATCTTTATGGACTGTGAGAAATTTTAGCTTTTGACCAACATTGTATCGATAAGTGTGTGCATTTGATTTCTTTGTTATTGTAATTACGAAAAATTTTTCAAATCCCTTATTGGCCACTGCCCAAAACAATTTGTAAAATTTTTTGTGAGGAGCATGGGGGCTATGTAAATAGGCTGTTTAGGTTTTTTTAATGGTAACGCCACGTAGCGCTCTGTATGAAAATCACTGGCTGTGCTGTGTGCAGTCTGTGGCTGGGTGGCATTGTTGGAATTTGCCATTGTAATGTAGGGCAGTTGGCTGTTCACAGCGCGTAGCGTTGCGAAGTTGAAGGTGAGCCGCCAGCAGTGGTGGATGTGGGGAAGTCAGATGGAGGATTTTTGAGAATGGATAATCTGGAGGTGTGTCCATCAGAAACAGTACATTTGTAAGAATGGATGTCATGAACTGCTATATATATTATGACTATTAAGGTAAATACATTGTTTGTTCTCTATCAAAATCTTTCATTTGCTAACTATGCCTATCAGTAGTTAGTGCCTTTAGCAGTTTGAATCTTTTATTTAGCTGGCAGTAGTGGCGCTCGCTGTATTGGAGTAGTTCGAGTAACGAAGACTTTTGTGAGGTAAGTGATTTGTGAAACGTATAGGTTAATGTTAGTCAGGGCCATTCTTTATAGGGATTTTTTGAAAGTCAGATTGCGTTGCGCCAAAAATATTGTGTGTCAGTTTAAGCACAGTCATGTATAATTTTTCTAAGGGGACGTTTCATAAGATGTGTACTTATAGCCCTGAACTGTAGATGTCTCTCTGTTAACGAATATCTATGTAACTTGTTTACAACGAAAAGTTGACTTACGCCAATTGTGCTCTGAACCCGTCATATGGCTCTTGTTTAACCGGTCCTTCTCAGGCTAAGTGACCATCTGCCTTGTGATTATACGTACTCAGTATCCTCCAGTAACAAGATCTTTCTATACTGTGCACTAAAACATGGCAAAAAGGTAACAAACTTGGGAAGTGATGTGGCATAAATGCCATATCCAGGTCAAATATCAAAATTAACGGGGCACTGAACACCGGTTTATTGTCAGCGTAAGACCTGCGACTGTGTCAGCAGAATACAGAAATTTTATAAGCTGACATATCACGCAACCTTAGAAGTAGAATTCAAATAAATGTTTCAGAGGAATTCAAATGCACTTTAAAACAATAATGTCCTCAACTGCCGTAAAAGGCCATAGAGGTACCCTCACCGTTTGGAACCACATATGTGTGCGAAACAGGATTTATAGCTTATGGTCCGCAGCTTGTGGTCGTGCGGAAGCGTTCTCGCTTCCCGCGCCCGGGTTCCCGGGATAGATTCCCGGCGGGGTCAGGGATTTTCTCTGCCTCGTGATAACTGGGTGTTGTGTGATGTCCTTAGGTTAGTTAGGTTTAAGTAGTTCTAAGTTCTAGGGGACTGATGACGATAGATGTTAAGTCCCATAGTGCTCAGAGCCATTTGAACCATTCTTTTATAGCTTATGTGTACTCGAAAAAATAAGCACTACAGCACTCTTGATGCCAAATATATCATTACAATGCAGCTTTCACCCATAATGCCAATACTAAGAATTTATTTAAAATAAGGAATTAGTTCCCATTTTTTAATTAATGTTTTAATATACAACTGCTGATTAACGATTTTTGGTTAATTTTTAATTAATGTTTGAAGCAAGTATATGTATTATTTCAAATAATTGTCAATTTTGTTCGATTATGTTGCACTAGAAACACATACAAAACAGAAAGAAACGCGAACCCCCTAGATAGAAGTGAACGTTAAAAACTGTTTCTGTTACTGGAAACATTAGGAGATGCTTGTCCAGATTAGCAAACAAGTTTACTGCTAATCTAAAATGAAACCAGAGCTCTTCAAATTTCTGTGATATGACAGGTACTACACGTTGCACTATAGTCTACTGCACTGCAAACACACACACACACACACACACACACACACACACACACTCACTCACAATCTTGCATGAGGACCCTGGTGATACTTCTGCGAATGTCTTCGTTTCATTGTATTGGTCCCTGTCACGTCTCTCAGCACCTAACCACGTTGAATGAGTTGTTATTGGAAGCATTAAGAAATGCTTGTCCGGTTTAGCAAACAAGATTACTGCTAATCTAAAATGGAAACTAAAGCTCTTCAGATTTCTGTGATATCATTGGTGCTATTCGTTGCACTATAATGTACTGCACTGCACACACACACACACACACACACACACACACACACACACACAAACACACATTCAGACACACACACATATTCTCGTGCATGAGTACCTTGGTGATACTTCTGCGAATGTCTTCGTTTCATTGTACTGGCCCTTGTCACATCTCTCAGCACCTCACCACGTTGACTGAGATGTTGGGATCAAGAAAGCGGAGGTGTTGGTAATTATTCGTTACAGTAATGTTTGCTAAACTACGGCAGGTTACTGCAGAACGACTGATATTTCGTATTAAATATTTGAAATGTTTATCATTCTCTAATTTTTGTTACCTAAATAATGCTTGAATTTTTGAGAGGCCTGCTCAACTGTCTTTTTAAATATTTTGCTTGTCTCTTTAATCTCCTGTGCTGTTACTGCTTCACTGACCCGCAGGTTACCAGCGTTCTTTGTCTGCAAATTAACCAACGTTCTATGTGTGCACATACTAATATTACAGGCGGATATAACAGCGCTATGCAGTGCGACAAGTGGGCTGATATGCTTCCTTTGCGTTCCCCCGTTAACATTACACGTCGAGTTTCTACCACCTACGGTCTACGCAAGGCCCTGTCACGTTAAACTTTCGCTTTTCATTCTCTTTCTGAACCACATAACTTCCTTATAAACCTCAGAATAGGTTCATTTTTTGCAAGCCTGTTTTGTTTGATATCTTACTTAGCATTTGAAGACTGGAGCTCAATACTAATTTTTTCCTCTGATTTCAGAACGAAGTATTTCTTTTCTTAATTAAGTGTAAATCTTTGATGCGGAGTATACTTAAGTTATTGGGACGATTTTATGTTCTTCCCGGTGTTTTATGACCCCAGATGCTGACTCATATCCCCTATTCATAATCTGAGTAACGACTATTAGGAGGGTAGAGCCTACGGGGAACGGAATCTCTTGCCTTGAGTTCCACAAGAAAACGAAACTGGTGGACAGAGTAAGTGTGTCTCTATGTCATTTTTCGAGCGTAAGACCTTCACTGCACACAAAATATCATTTTACTTTCTTTTCTTTTATTCACTAAATGTATTTGGTGGAACCGAGTGACGAGGTGTGCAGAGTACATTACAGCCTACACACACCATAGACACACAAAGTTGGCAGTAGCCACATACATGCACAATGCAAGACACTCAATCAGAAACGTATAGCATTATGTTAAAGTACACCACTGACTGAATAAAAATCTAATAATGAATCAATTCGAAGAGATGGAGATAGATTTACATTACAAAAAATGTGAAGATAAAGTATTTAGTGATAAACTGGTAAGAACTTTTTCAGCTGGGTCACATTCAAAGAAGTACTTTGTAATAAATATAAAAGCAAATAAACGTTCAGAGTAAGTACGAAAAACACATTCTTACGTAAGGAATAGTACATATACTCTGTTGACTATCTGTAGCTAAGTGACGAATATTTGACGTTTGTTCCCGAAGATTTATTATTGCTGCGCTGTGGAATGTCATCTGCGTTAATGATGTATACTATGAGGGAATTTCTGCAAAAGAGGAGAGCAAGAAATCCGGAAGTAAAATATATTTTCTAATTCGCAGTTATCTATGGAGAAAGATTAATCATTAATTACAAAATTTGGGGTGCTTATTTTTAATTAAGGCGCCGAAATAAAGCAGAAGCTCACAAATCGCAGCCATCACAACTAGAAGTCATATTACACAATAAGCACACTTGCTTATGTGAATGACTACCGGAAAGCGTAGTGCAAAGCGTGAAGGAAGATCGTGACTAGCAGCAGAAAATGTTATTTTATAACAAACAAAAACACTTTTCTTTTTCATATTATATTTCCTTTAAATAAAATAGACGCCGCAAGCCTAACTGGGTCGCGTTCTCCCAGCCGGCCAGTGGGCATCAGCCTTCTGGGGGCACTTACGTCAGGGCCTAACGGCTGGGCACCAGCTGATACTGCATGGTACACGGCCACCATAATACGAGTATTATACCGTGAGCGGCATGCCGCCACCATATAGCATATGCATGTAGCTGCATAAGATATACTAAAGTTACTGACAATTAATACTGTTTTCCCAAGTTGCCCTCACCTTGCTCATAATTTGATTTTGTTTTGTGTGTAGTTGTCGTTATTAAAGAGATATGCAGCCTGTGAGTAGAGGGTGCAGAATGACGGTAGCAGCAAGAGGACTTTTAATACACTGTGAGACATACCAGGCCCAGCTCTGCAAACCAACCTATGCAACATGAAGAATGGGTTCCCACGGGATGGGCCAAGCAGTTTCTCCAACGGTTAGCTGCAGAAATGTTATCAAGGATGTCACTGGATGCTACGCATCGGCACAACAATTGAGTAACTACTCCATATAGCTAAAAGTCACTTTACAGTAGAGATATTCATAGCCTGGTAGCACTTCGACGTCGAGGAGGCTATGTCATTCGCTGCTGTATCCTGGGTCACCAAGCAGCCACCATAAGAGCGGTCAGCCGCTGCAACTGCAGCGGCTTCTTGTATGAAACCCCACTTACTAGGGCTTCATGCCTCAACACTGGTGGATCACTTCCTGTCTCACTGCAGCCTTGTCTTGATTCCTGCCAAGGGGACAACAGGTCGTGACGGCGACAGTACAGCTGCATACCCCTCTACACTCGTATGGTAACCTAGAAATCGTCCCACAACACCTAGAGTTGGTATTTCCCACACGTCTGGAGCCGAGCGACCGCTACGGTCGCAGGTTCGAATCCTGCCTCGGGCATGGATGTGTGTGATGTCCTTAGGTTAGTTAGGTTTAATTAGTTCTAAGTTCTAGGCGACTGATGACCTCAGACGTTAAGTCGCATAGTGCTCAGAACCATTTGAACCATTTATTTCCCACACGAAGGTGGCATTATCTCCAAGTTTTCCGGCCATCTGCCACGCCTCACACCCCACCCGAAAGCAATCACAGTGGGCGTAACTGGGTAGCGTTGTACGATCTGGTCAGTGAGCTTCAGCACTTCGTAGTGCATACGTCAGGAGGTCCCAGATAGGTTCCAGCCGAGACTGTTTGCTCATGGCCACCATACTACTAAACCAAGAGTGGTGTGGCAACCAAACACCAGTGGATGAGTGTGGCTGCACGATTTATAAGAAATTGATTGATTCTTAATATTCTTTTACTAAGTCCAGGCATGACTCACTAATGCAACCCAATCCCGCTCCCCTTGGTCCACTTTACTACTCTCTCTCGCATCATAAGTATATCTGTTTTGGTCCCACAGCGTAATTAATGTTTTGGTCCATCGTTTCTTGATGATCGCCAACATGACAAGGAAGATTTTCACTGGCGAACCAATAAACAGCAGCTTATCCGCATGTATCAAAAATGATTCATACACCAATAACAAATCTTGACACATTAATAAGCTTTATACTGCTACTAGCACAAGCATTTTTATGAATTATAAATGTGAATTAAATCAACATATCAAGTATATAGGGTTATAAATCAAAGCAACCAGACCATCCTGTTTTAATTGTTTTGTGCACCTGAAGAATTTTCGCAATTGTATACCAGATACCCTCATTTAACGCAGTTATTACTGTACCACACGTCAGCAACGGTTCTGGGAAAAAATAAAACAGTACGTAGCCTGTAGTGAATGTTTGTCACTGTCGCTAATAGATGGCCCTCATGGTGGAGTTCTTATTATGGTAACATGGGTGAGCCTCTGATATCTCACACGAGATGCGTTGGAGTTGCCCATAATATGAAACAGGCGAATAACTTAGAGGAAAAGGAATCTCTCACCCATAAACTGAAAAAGGAAAATCGTTAGGGAAATTCAGATCCGTGAGGACTGAACGAAACATTCTCGACTCGAAAATTTCATTTCGTATTTGCTTGTCTTCGAGAGTCGCAGTTGTGCCGAAACTGCAATGCAAACTGTCTGTCTCTCGAGACAATAACAATCCTTACGTTAGTATTTTACGTATTCAGTTAGTTTCCTAGCGTCACAGAAGTTTTTTACAAACTACAGTTCGAGATGGGAGACACATCGCATTACGAGTGAGTAAATAAAATTGTTGTTTGCAGTATACATTTCGCATAGGAAAACAACGTTTTCCAACTTGTTGTGAGAGATACCGAAAATCTCTCTCCTGTGTACCGGAGGAGGATATTAGTGTTTAACGTCCCGTCGACAACGAGGTCATTAGAGACGGAGCGCAAGCTCGGGTGAAGGAAGGATGGGGAAGGAAATCGGCCGTGCCCTTTCAAAGGAACCATCCCGGCATTTTGCCAGGAGCGATTTAGGGATATCACGGAAAACCTAAATCAGGATGGCCGGAGACGGGATTGAACCGTCGTCCTCCCGAATGCGAGTCCAGTGTGCTAACCACTGCGCCACCGAACTAGGTGGCGAAGTGTTTAAGACAATGGACTCGCAGGCATGGAGGACAACACTTCAAAGCCCCAGCTAGCCATCCAGATTGACTTTCTCGATGGTTGCACTAAAAGCATAATGCAAATGTCGAGACTATTCCTTCCCCGTTCTTCCCATTCCGAGCTTGTGCGTCACCTCTAATTACATCGCCGTCGACGGGATAGTAGATCCTTATCTTCCGCTTTATTTCCTTCCGTTTGTCATCCACAACTGGAACAAGATTGCAAAGGATTATTCTGTTGAATTATTTATCATAAAATGAGCCTAATGGGCCGAATTGCACCTAGACTTTTCAGAGGTCTGGTGTTCATCCATTGATTGTTGACTGGCACCGTAAATTGTATAATAACTCTCTTTAACAGTCGTCTCCCACCTTGTCTCCCTATAGGATGTTGCCGTTTCTATTACGTACGACAAGCAGGAATGTACGTTTTATGCATGATTTACCAGTACTCTTTTACTACTCAATTTTTTTTCGGCTTTATAAATCTCCTTTACTTCTCGATACAGTGATGAGCAATAATGTGGCGTGGTTCTGGACAAAGTGGTTCCTTGAAATTGGATGACTGCAAACTTCCTTCATGTATTCCTATTTATACTGATCTATGTTTTAACTGAACCATGTATTGACTCTTCTCCCTGTGGTGCCAATATACACTTGACCATAATCGTACGGAACTGCTACTACATCCATTCGTTCATCTTCATCTTTCGCATTAGGTGAGGTAGAATCAGCCAGCCGGTACGGTTTAGTATTAACACATCGCTAACACTTGGAGTGAAATCGTTAGTTTAGTATCCATCACACGTCGTATGCTGATCTCTGCAAATATAGCTGAAGACAAATTACTTCCTTTTTCATAATTATGAACAAGTATCGAGTCCAAAATAAAGGAAAGTTAGGTTAGTTCCAGTAGTCTATGGCTTCATTAGATATGTACCACGGGCTTTGATTGAGGAAGGATTCGAAAATACATTACCTATGCCTTTTCAAAGGATTCGCACCAAGCGAAGAAATGAAGAAGCCAGACTAGGATTTGAATATGAATCGAGTGCTCTACCATTGCGCCATTTGGCTCAGTCAGAATACCTTCGTCCTTCCTCGACTCTAATGACCTGACCACCGGAAGTGAAATTCTGTCAGCCCTTTATTTTACCAAATACGTTATGTATTGCTGCTGTTAGGACCAGATAGCTTGTTGGGGTTAATCTGTTTATATGTCCACTACGTGCGTTTTTAAAGTGGTACATCTAAAAAACCAAACTTAGACACGTTTTATTGAAGCCATCAGCACTCTCATTTTCCCGATTTTATGTTCTAAGTATAGTTAAAAGAACTAACTTTAATCTACGAAATGTAGCATCAATATAATAAATGTCTGCATTGAAAGCACGTTGTAGATTTCTGTAGATTTCTTGAGAATGATCGGAAAAAGCGAGTTTTCAAGCGCGCGGCTTCCGTTCACATCGGAGAGCGGAAGGCTAAAATAACACTGCGCCGCGCTGAACCGATGGAGAACCGCTGTTCGATATCCATTGTCCATAGACATTGTGCGTTTATTTTCGTCTCTTCGGCTGGCGTCACACTACACCCAGAATAGTCCCAGGTCAGCATAGCGTTAGGCCACACTCAATCCTACGGAAATCACCGTGAGCCCGTGGACCAGCTTATCTAACACTCTCCTTGGAGTTCTTTCATGAGGAGCCGAAGCTATTCTTCCAGCTATACATTTGCATGCCTTTGCAGTCAGCTTAATGGGATGTATTTCCGCACACTACATTTCCACGAAACGACCGGGAATATTTGGCACTGCAGTAGACGCTTTTGCATTGAAAGGACTTTAAACGTGAGACTGAAAGAGTAGCCTGTTACACTAACCCACTATTTTCATAAATGATCAGAGTGTAACGGTGGCTCAGTGTGAAGAATGCATAAAATGGAGAGCGAGTGGGAGGCTATAAGGGGCGGTTTGTATGCCCATTATATAAAGAAGTGGTAAAACGGCTTCCTATACATGCGAAGGTTACGAGTTCATTCATTGGTCAGCCCTATAATTTTTATCTCTCACTTATCACTTTTTATTCGCCTCTAGCTTTGTTTGATAATTTGGAGATGCTAAATTGCAACGAGGAATGAAGTTCACGCTAAACAGTAGGTCCCACGGTAATCGGCTGTGTAAGTCAGTTCGGGAGAAAGACAACGGCATACCACCTTAAAAAAAAAAAACATACCTATTAAAGTACTATAGTGTTAAAAGAAGCCTTAGGGCGGATTAGAGCTTTACTTCGGAGTGTCGCTTACAAGAACTCACATACAGCATACAGTCACAACATGTGTTATATTTATATCTATACGTCAGGACAAGGCAGACATACTTGAAAATGAAAATCTTCCTAAGCACCTGTCGTAATAATCAATAAATATTGTAAGCAGTGATACTAGAGCCTCTCTTAAAAATTGTGAATTGTTAACCTACATTCATCACTCATCTTCGGAGTAACTAAATTAAAGTCAATGTTCATTAATTGAACTTGAGCATTTACCCATAAGAATAGTAACAATTCTTGCAATTTTTTATTCGTTAGGCAATCCATTGCTTAAATTTTGTTCTGTGTAAACGCAAGCTGTTACCACGCGAACTACGTATCTAAAATTTTGTGAGCCATCTGCATAATTACGGTGTGATCAGAAAAAAACTGGCCCGGAAATGTTTGTCTCCCACAAGGTATGTTGTCCTGCTTAATGATTAGGAGAACAGCTGTTGACAGAACCTTTCACACCCACCTTCTGTCCTGGTTTGTAAGGGCCTCGTTACTACTTAGGTGAGGTTTTCCACGAAATTTCGTAGACGCTTCGGACTAGTTTAATTTTCACCACTTTAAATTATTTTTGTTGAACCTGATGAGTACGAATAATGAATATGTACTTTCGTAGCATCATATTTAGATACAGTTATTTTCGGCGCATCTTATATTTGATGAAGGGCGAGCTAAGGCATAGAGGTGTGTGTGACATCAACTGTGATGTCAGTTATGTTATAGTGAATAAAATCCGATTCTATGTGTAACTTACATAATGTATTGGAGAATATAGTCTCAGAAGAACAGTAACTCACAATGAAATGTTTTTCGTTAGAACATTGATGAAAACTAACAGCGCAGTTCTTAACTATGATGACCAGTTGAACAGCTACTTTTATTTATTTCACATTGGTGTACTATTTTGCAAATAAATGGACGTCTTTCGTTGGAATGACAGTAGAAACTTGAGACGCGACTTTTACCAGTGATGGAAGACGACGATTTTTTTTTTGAGGTATTTCAAACGTTTCTTTTCTCTTTTCGCTCTTTATCGTAAATTTCCACAGCTATTCCGAACTTTGCATTGAATTTCACGTGTACTGTTTCATTAAGATTAGGTTTTAGTATCTTTCTTTTTGTCAGTTGCAAGAAAAGGTAAATAAAGTGCTATACATTCCTCTGAATTGTCTGTTCCACATTATCTTCAGGGAAACAGTTCTCCTATCTCCGGCGCCTTATACCGTTTCTAAATCGTTATTTTATGCATGCTGCCTATTATTTGAGGGGCGCTCAGGGGTGTAATAATATTTCACTCTACAAACTCAGAAAAATCTTCTTTAAATGCTGTTTTTACGTAAATGATAACCACACTTCTAATATCACAGTATACCAGTATCTGGATTTTTATACCATTTATTCACTAAGTTACGGTATGGTTAAATGTTAACTGATTATTTTAAATAAAAACTAAGTCTGACTTTTTCTGTAGAATGAAAGAGAAACCCGTGGCAAAGTACTGTAAAAAATAATGTAAAGTGAATATTATTATTACAATGAGAGTACAGCCATTGAACTATAAATATTCGAATACACTGTACTGTATCATGAAGTATACTATGTATCCCGTGAAACGGCGTACTATGCCTCCTCCTACTGTCACACGTAATGTGTACGACTGTTCTATGGTTACTTACGTAGTGGGTAAATAATGACTCCAAGATACAGAGTAACGAATGACATTTTATTGGTTTGTTTACCATTCAGGGTTATATACAGATGCATAATAAAGCCAAATTGACTGTGCTCCACGAAGTGCTGCCTAGATATTTGACCTTGAAATCCTAGATTGCGTGTTATCCCACACGCGGATGCATGGCTTTATTTTACAGTCTGGTTTTGTCAGACTTGGTTCAGATACGAATAATAAGATCTGTATTATAACAACATTTTTCTCTTCTGGAACTGCACGGAAGCGTTACAATGGAGCAGTGGATACCTAGGCAGCTCACACTGCTCATTTGTGGCTAATTGTTAGTGATCGGCGACATACTTCCTTATTCTTTCCACAGCTTGGTACAACTAACCAGCTGTCACGTCTTAATATCGACAAACATCCAGACTCCTTGTGAAAGAACAAATACAAAAATACCTTGCGTCACGTAGTAAGATTACATGTAGGGGTACACAGTCCTCCAACGTCGTTATTACAAGACAATCTAGTGATACTGAATGCACTGATACACTTGTCTCTTATAAATGTCAGTAGTTTTTCTATGGGGCCTTTGGAATACTTTGACACTTCCCCATGTTGTCTACATGCATTGGCAGGGGCTGCCTTCATACCAAACACAATGTTTCCATCAATGACCTTGAACACATGACGTCAAATGGCACATGGTGATAAATTCAAAAGTTCTACATGGCGAATCATGAGGAATTTAAGAATTCCAGATTGTGATGGCGGGAAATTAAAAATTGCAACGTTGCAGGAAATTAAAAAATAAATTAAAAAACTGAAAAGAAACAAAAAATGGAAGACTGTGGAATTAGTACATTTCTGATTTGGAACCTCTCCCCTTCCCCTTTCCTCTCTATACAATGACAGTGTAGTATTTTATGCGGCACTAAAGTGAAATGTCACACTATCGCCATCTTTGATGTACTGACACGTAACCGAATGAACTGATGTTTTTGGAGCTATCTTTAAAAATAAATATTCCAAAAATCACGTGAAGAGTGTAACTTGTAATATTTCCACATCAACAATCCATCAACACCACACACACACACACACACACACACACACACACACACACACACACACACACGCGCACGCACACACAAAACACTTTAAGAAAAGTGTAACATTCAACTTAATAGCATAAAATAACGCTACGTAAAAGGAAATATTGCCAACTCTGTCTTCATACTTCACTAAATATCATCTCACATCTGTAACTATCATTAGAAACTGAATTGCATTCACTGTGGGATATGGAAACAGTATAGCACATATTGTCCATAAACAGTTAAAAGCCAATGTTTTCTTATGCACTATAATTAATGAATTTGGAATATGTAGTTGCAGAAGATCAGTTTTACTTTAACAACTATTTTACAAAACTTACAAAGGCGATATAAAATCATCTCCTGCTTTATGCTCCTGTTGTTCGTCATCGCCAACAAATGGCAGCAATTGTGATTGTTCATAGTGCCATTATTGTACCATGCTTCGCTCAATGGACACTCAAATTAATTATTTATTAGATGTAAATTGTTGTATGATGGTTGTTAACTCTCACACTGTTTTTTAGAAGTACTAGACAATCTGCAACTATATAACATCCATGCATTGTTTATGGCTATGTTATTTCTACATACACAAATATCTACCTACAGTGATGCCTGATAAATAGCTGTGATGTCTCATATACAGGGTGTCCCATTTATCTTGACCACCCTAAATAACTGTTTGTCAAGATGCAAAGTACAAAATGTTTCAAGCAAATGTTCTTTAGACGTCAGGGGAACATCAATCAGCATGATTGCCTTCGTTGTAGCTTTGTTTTTTACAAAGATATGAACAGCGTTATGACATTTTTGAATAGCACCCTGTATATTTTATTCGGTCATTCATTTCCTCTCGTAAAGACCTATTCAAAACTGTATCACAGTGTACCATTCACGGAAACACAACGTTAGTAACTACATAATACAACAGTGACGTTGACACTCTCAGCGCTTAGTGCAGGTACTGGGGGTAATGAAACAGGTCTACGTGCTGGCGTTGACAGAGGACAAATGTAAACATAAGTAGAATGCACACCTGTCATTATGTCAACCATCGTCGGTTGAAGAGTTGTGTGAGTAGGATGTACACCAACGAAGAGAAGGTAGAAATGCTATTCGTCTATGGGGAATGTAAGATAGAAGAACAGTAATTGCAATGCTGTTTTCTTATGTTCGGGTACATTTAATACAGTAATTTAGTCCTTTTAAATACTGTTGTGTAGAGCAGGCATACAGTAAAGGCTGTCCTTCCTACAAACTGCAACGACATAACGTTTCTTTTATTGTTGTTGTTGAAGGTAGGCGAAATGCTAGCAGGCAGCGGAATTGTACAGAGAGCGATATCCTGACAGGAATCCACCTTCCCGACGGATGTTTTCTAGTCTTGTTGCGACGCTTCAGGAAAAGGGAAGTTTCAACCCACGACAACGCAATCGTCGCAGCACACGCATAGACGAAGTTGCCGAAGTTACTGTTTGTTGTGTCGGTAGCTGGGCCGACACCGTGAAGTAGAGATGGCTGAAAATGAACTCAAGACTAAAGCAGCCGGGCGTGAAGTCTGGAACATGAGAACTTATAAATGAATAAGAAGAAAAGTATGTAGATGCTTATTACTTATCTTTTTATTAGTCCTTGGAATACATCTCTCTTGAATACTCGTAAGCTATAGGCACTGATACAAATGGCGCCTTGCTAGTTAGTAGCCATTAACTTAGCTGATGGCTATTCTGTCTCTCGGCTAATGAGAGCGAAAGGCTTCGTACATCTGGTCGGTAGCTAGGTTCTCGTACAACTGGGCGATAGCTAGGTTCGCGTACAACTGGGCGGTAGCTAGGTTCTCGTACAACTGGGGCGAGTCCACTCTCGTATCACGAGACCTGCCTTGGTGGTGGCGCTAGGTCTGCGATCACAGTGGCGACACGCGGGTCCGACATGTACTACATGGACCGCGGCCGATTTAAGCTACCACCTAGCAAGTGTGGTGTCTGGCGGTGACACCACATTCCTCCCCCGCAAATCGGCGAACGGTCGTGAGATAAGGCTTCCGCCCGCCGTGGGGAGGACCACATGTTGACGTATGCGATGAGGTGGGGAGCCTAACAACAGGCGAGGCTGTGCCACCCGCACCCGGCCATTCGGTCCGAGGGGAGCTAGAAAACGCCGGAAAAACTAGTCCAGGGTGCACGTCAACATGCGGCGTATGCGCCCGTAATGAGACAGGAGGGACCGAAGGGTCGATTTCCATTGCGTCGGGGTAGCCGACGTGCGATGACGGCATGTGGTCCGGAGCGGGCGGGAGTTCCATAGCGGAGGACAGCTGGTCACGGGAAGCGATCGGCGGCGCGTGACCCTGGGAGGCGCTTGGCGGCTGCAACGAAGCGTCGAATGCGGGCGGCGCCGGCGGGAAAACAAGCGGCGGCGGCGGCGGCGGCGGCGGCTGCTGCTGCTGCGGCGGCGGCGGCGCGTCGCCATGGGGCAAAATGGAAGGCATCGTCGGTAACACCTGGGGATGAGGCGAGCCAGTAGATGGGTCCCCAGGGCGCTGACCGGACGGCACCGTCTCTGAAAGCAGACGGGGAGCGGCAGAACCCGAGCGACGACAGAGGCGCAGCTGATTGAGATGCCGACGCACCTCACCAGAGGCCCCCAAAACCAAATACATCGCGCGGCCGAGGCAGCGAAGAATGCGCCCTGCGAGCCAACGCCGTGAACCGCGATAGTTGCGATAAAATACAACGTCGCCTGGAGAAAAAGCAGGAGTCTGCCACTGCACAGGAACCTGATGCGGCGGATGCAGCAAAGACATCAAGGTGCGATGAGGACGACCGTGGAGCAACTCAGCCGGCGAGCGACCATCTCGGGGCTGAGAGCGATACGAAGACAAAAAGAGCAACAATGCGTCCTCCCGAGAATGCGACTCTTTCAATTTCAACATCTGTGACTTGAAAGTCCGGACCAATCGTTCAGCGGCACCGTTTGACTGAGGCGAAAACGGCGCGGATGTCAGATGTTGAATACCATTGGCCTGGCAGAACGACTGAAATTCTGCGGACATGAATTGTGGGCCATTGTCGGAAACAATAGTCTGCGGAAGACCTTCAATGCAAAAGATAGCAGACAACGCTTGGATGGTGGCGGAGGACGTCGTGGAAGACATCCGGACAACAAAAGGAAAATTACTGAAGGCATCGACCAGAACCAACCATCGAGCATTCCAGAATGGACCAGCAAAATCAATGTGCAAGCGTAGCCAAGGGGAAGTGGCGTTTGGCCACGCAAAGACTTTCCGCGGCGGTGCGGATTGTTGTTCGGCACACGCCGGGCACGAAGAACACATATTCGTAATCGCAGCATCGATTCCGAACCAAGTACAGTGCTGACGAGCAAGTTGTTTCGTTCGCACTATACCCCAATGTCCTTGGTGAAGAAGCCGTAAAACAGAGGACTGTAACGAACGTGGGACCACGACTCTGGACTGATCATTATCAGAACGCAACAACAAAACACCACGTCGAACAAAAAGTCTCTCCTTGTGAGCAAAAAATCGGCGAACCAACGGATCCTCGATCCGAGACTTTGACAAAGGCCATTGCGTAGCAACAAAACGTAAAACAGTAGCAAGGACAGGGTCAACAGCTGTGGCTGTAGCGACACGACGAAAATCAATCGGAAACGATTCGACCACTTCATCGGTTTCCGAATCAATGAACATGCAAGCAAGTTCGGAAGAATCGAATGCTTTATCCTCAGCAACAGGCAAACGGGACAACGCATCGGCGTTTCCGTGCTTAGCAGTGGACCGATACAAGATATCGTAGCGGTACTGCGAGAGGAAAATAGACCAGCGAATGAATTTCTGCGCTGTACGTGGAGGGACAGGCTTGGTCGGATGAAAAAGCGATGTCAAAGGTTTGTGGTCTGTGATGATGGTAAAGTGACGACCAGACAAGAAATCATGGAACTTAGTAACACCAAACACGAGAGCCAAAGCTTCTTTCTCTATCTGTGAATAATTTCTTTGCGCAGACGAGAGCAATTTGGACGCAAAGGCAATAGGGCGATCATACGAGGCAACTTTGTGCGCAAGCACAGCACCGATCCCGAAATTCGATGCATCGACCATCAACAAAAGGGGTTTCTGGGGATCGAATGGCGTAAGGCAAGTATTAGAAAGCAACGCCGATTTCAACTGGCGAAAGGCGCGTTCGCATTCCGTCGTCCAGAGAAACGGAACACCTGTACGGCGTAAGCGATGAAGCGGAGCTGAAAGAGAAGAGGCATTGCGCACATTCACTCACACCTTGTGATTCTACATTGTTCAATGTTCTTGCGACCTCCTGACGCAATGCGTGGGGAACATTGCGCGCCCTGAAAAATTTCGGTTGCGCGTTTACCTTCAGTTCTAAATGTGCTTCATAGTTTTTAGCGCAACCTAAGCCCGGTGCAAAAATGTCTGCAAATTCGTCACACAGCCGAGAAACACTGTCTGTAGGCACAGTCTGATTCACTGATAGGACCTGATTTACAATAGACATGTTAAACAACTGAAACAAGTCGAGCCCAAACAAGTTCACTGCAGAAGAAGAACGAAGAACGTAAAATGACACAAGTTTTGTTTGTCCCTTGTATGTTGCAAGAAGGCTGCACTGTCCTAACACAGGAATTTTCTGTCCGGAATATGTAGTTAGCTGAACATTTGCGGAACGCAACGGAGGTTTGCCCAGTTGTTTGTACGTGTCGTGATTGAGCAATGAAACTGCAGCTCCGGTATCGAGCTGGAATGGTATCACTTTGCCTTCAAAGTCTAAGTCCACAAAAAGTTTATTGTCCTGCTGACGACAAGAGCGACTGTTTTGTGCAATTGGAACAGACACTGGTACAGAATCACTTGCTAATTGACGTGATTTCCGGCGACGTCGACGCACAGTTGTTGTGGGACGATCACAGTTACTGTTAGAGAAAGTGTCACTGGACGAAGTGGAATTAACGACATGAATGTCCATAAGCGAAGGTCCACGAGCCTGAGTGTCCTTGGTTCGATTCCGGCGCGAAGCAAAGGGCCTGGAATGATTGTGATTGTCTGATCTGAGCTTTTTGTGGCAAACACTTTGAACATGTCCTTTCTTATTGCAGAAAAAGCAAATAGCTTGGCGTGACGGGCAATGTTCACGCGAATGTCTAGTAGCACACCGCGGGCATGATTTCACTGCATTTGTGGGCTGGCGCGGCACACCTGGCTTAGCACGCGGCGGTCGCTGTGTCGACGTGCGCAAGGCCCGGTTACCGGGCCGCGCAGCGCGTCCAGCGGGCCGGTTAATGTTACACACGGCTGGCGAAGTTTCAAAAGATTCCTGAGCACAGTCAAGTGTGTCCTGTCTATCCAATATGTCTATCACTTGTTGAAGGGAGGGATTAACTAGTTTCAAAATTTGCTCCCGTATGCGAACATCAGAAACGTTCTGTGCAATTGCATCACGCACCATTGTATCTGAATAAGAAAGACCACAGTCACATTCAAAGGCACAGTCCCTAGTAAGTCCTTGCAATGTTGCTACCCACTCCCTATTAGTTTGACCGGCCGTACGTTTTGTACGAAAGAACGTATACCGTTTTGCAACCACATTAACTGTTTCTTTGAAATAGGCATCTAATGCAGCCAAAATTTCCTCGTAGGACAGAGTTGCTACGTCTCGTCGGGGAAACAATTTCACTATCACACGGTATGTGGACACACCGACACAAGAAAGCAAAAACGGCTGCCGCTCATTACCTTGAATTCTGTAGGCAGCAAGGTGGAAGTTGAACTGGCGAGACCACTCTTGCCACGTCTCATCGGCTGCCACGTATGGTCGAAAGGGAGGTGCAACAGCGTTTAGTGGCAGCGGTAGCGAAGAAGCGGCGGCGGCCGCATCGGTTTGAATGGTACGTTGACCCTGGACGAGCTGTCCAAGGGCATCCAGTAACGCCTGCGTCTGCTGATTCTGCAAGCGATAAAATTCGGACAGTACATCTGGAGAATGTGGCGAAGCCATGACACAATTAAATGTAAGCAATCAGAAAATACTTTAAATCGTCGCCAATGTTGCAAACGAATTAATACAAACTCTTTTGCTCGTCGCCAATAAATGTTGTGTCGGTAGCTGGGCCGACACCGTGAAGTAGAGATGGCTGAAAATGAACTCAAGACTAAAGCAGCCGGGCGTGAAGTCTGGAACATGAGAACTTATAAATGAATAAGAAGAAAAGTATGTAGATGCTTATTACTTATCTTTTTATTAGTCCTTGGAATACATCTCTCTTGAATACTCGTAAGCTATAGGCACTGATACAAATGGCGCCTTGCTAGTTAGTAGCCATTAACTTAGCTGATGGCTATTCTGTCTCTCGGCTAATGAGAGCGAAAGGCTTCGTACATCTGGTCGGTAGCTAGGTTCTCGTACAACTGGGGCGAGTCCACTCTCGTATCACGAGACCTGCCTTGGTGGTGGCGCTAGGTCTGCGATCACAGTGGCGACAGGCGGGTCCGACATGTACTACATGGACCGCGGCCGATTTAAGCTACCACCTAGCAAGTGTGGTGTCTGGCGGTGACACCACACTGTTATCGCTCCGTTGCTATGAATCCACATGTGAGCATACGACAGCTTGAAGACTAGATTGGCATTTCTAAAACCAGTGTACATCGTACTCTTATATGTCACCGATTCCATCCTTACCATGTACACCTACAGCAATAATTGCTTGGGAATTATTTCCAGAATCGTGTACAGGTCTGTCAGTGGGCACAGCAGCAAATCGACACCAACCCGAACTTCTTCCCTAATGTTCTATTTACCGAGAATAGTTGCTTCTCAAACACCTAAATACAAGAAACATGCAGTATTGGTCCAGTGACAGCCCACGATGGCTTAGACAGATGGGACATCAGCGTCAATGGAGAGTGAACGTCTGGTGTGGGTACTTGGTACTAAAACTATTGGTCCTTATTTCATCAACGGTAGTCTAAACAGCACAGCGTATGCCAACTTCCTCAGACGAATTTTTCTTCCTCTTCTGGATTAGGTGCCGCTAAGAAACAGAATGCTTATGTGGTATCAACACGATGGATGTCCAGCACATAATGCCTCGCGTGCACGTCATGTTCTCAACCGAAGGTATCCTGCCAGATGGATTGGTCTAGGAGGAACAGTTACTTGGCCTGCTAGGTCTCCTGATTTGAATTCTCTTGACTTTTTTCTTTGAGAATGCATTACATACGTTGTCTATCGCGATATTCCAACAGCTCCAGATGACATGCAGGTACGTATCGTGCTTGCTTGTAATTCTCTTCAGCAGGCAACACTGGTAGCAGTAAATAATTCTTTCATTCGACGAGTGCACAAGTGTATAGGTGTCCAGGGTCATCACTTTGAGCACCTTTCAATGTTCTACTCCTCGGCCATGGTACATGAGAGTCAAAGTCAATATTGTGTTATGTTTTTAGTTTCATTTGTTTTCTGACAACTCCAGCAAGTGGACGAGTTTGTAATCCCGGGCTAAAAATCAGTGTTGGGTTATGTAATTAAAAACGTTGTGTTTCAATGAATGGTATACTGTCATACATTTTTGAATAGGTCCTTAGGAGAGGAAATGAATTATCGAAAAAGAAATACAGAGTGCCATTTAAAAAAGTCACACCACTGCTCGTAACTTTGTAAAAAAACAAAGCTGCAACGAAGGCAATGATGCTGATTGATGTCCCCTGATGGCTAAAGAACATTTGCTTGAAACATTTTGTAATTTGCATCTGGACAAACAATTATTTAGGGTGTGTCTGCATGTGTGTGTGTGTGTCTGTGTGTGTGTGTGTGTGTGTGTACATGGAACATAGCTGTGAACTTTTTTCAATTGAACTGCCCCAATTCTGTTTCCTTATATAGATAAAAGTACATAACATTATACTTAATAGACAACTGACATTTTACATTAGGTGATGTATCTAAACTAACCTGTCCAAGCAAACTGGGTAAAACACGTGTTGGCTAAAGGAATGTGCTAAGCAGCCAAACTCAGAAACAAGTTGTCAATCTGAATAACAGGCAGGTAATAGAAGAATGTAATTAATTAAATATTTTAGGCCTGTTCTCTGTGTAACACAGTACATTTCCTCGAATTATATATTTCCATATTTAAATTGTTATTCACTGTTTGTCAAGTCTTAGTATGGTGCATCAGAATTTAAATATGTAACAGATGTTGTCATTTCAGTCTAAGAATATTTAATTGCTGTTTCGTAAAACCAACTAATATCACCTCGATTTTTTCAAGTTCTTCAGTAATGCTCCACTATAGTAAGCAGCATTTTATGGGGGACAAAGATAATACAGCATGTTCTACAGTACAAAAATATGATCGATATTATGAACAGGCTAATTCTTTTACTTAAACTCAGACTATTATATACAGTGTAACAAAACATTTTTGGGGGAAATTCAGCAATATTTACAAAGCAAATCTATGACGACTAGCTTCTCTAAAGATTACAAATTGTAGTTTCCATGAACAGTGTCTCAATAGTAACTGAATCTAACAGTAATACGTACTGCACAAACACACACAACATAGCCTAAAGTCAAATGAACTGATAAAACATCATCTTAGTAAGGAAGAAGGATGCTGTTTTGTTGTGATTTTTTTTGTGATGTAGCACTTATACAGCATATTTTCTTTGTAACCTATGAGAAATTTTGCCATATTTACATTCTACTTAACATGAAGATGATGGTGGAACTAGACAGAGATGGAACATTTCCTTATTTAACGGTTAAACGAGATGGAGATGAACGTTCTGTGTGTACAAAATAGAATTTTTCACATCATATTATAAACATTTATCATATTAAGTAATTATTTCTAGTGCAGAAGGCGCACACACATACACACACACACGCACTCACTCACTCACACACACACACACGCACACACACACACACACACACACACACACACACACACACACACACAGTGTTTTAACATAACAAGCAAGCATAATTATAGATCTTTGATCGCAAATGAAAATTAAAACTTGGTCCTAAAATAAATTATTTCTCAAACTACGTAACCAATTGAACACATTACATTTGTGGCTCTCTGTCTTAAATTAATTGCTCTGTAAGTTAAAAAGGTATTTTGATTTTATCCATAACATATATGAAGATGTGATTGTAAAAATCATTCTTAAAGTGTCGGCTCAAACATGTAATTATAATGTAAAAATCACTAGAATTTACATGTTTTGAAGGTCATGCCTTCATTTTCACATTATCCGCAAAAGAATCTCTAAAAGCGACCGATGCGTAACGTTAATGAGAACAATATGAAATGAAATTCGATAACTGCTTCTTCCCTGGCAGCGATGTCCTCTTAAAATGTACATCCACAGCCTTAAAAAGAAAAGAAGAAAGTATTAATGTAGAAGAAAGATTTGCATCAGAGGGATCAGGTAATTTTTTTGAAATGAATGAAGCGTACAAAGAAGCTGCAAGAGAAGGGACTTGCATGGTAATTTCACTTGACTTCATGCAGAACCTTCCATTGCGTCATATATGTACCAGTGATGTACTCTTCTGCAGGCAACTCTGGCATTATGTGTCGATGTACATAATGTGACAGATGATAGTGCTACCATGTATGTTTACACGGAAACAGTAGGACTAAAGGGGCACATGAAGTCAGATCTATGTTGTTGCATTATTTTAATAGCAAAACCATCACTGTCGATCAGTTAGCTCTACTGAGTAATAGGTACTCTGGAAAGAATGAAAATTATACAGTGGTCTGTTCCCATACGTTCTAATTCACTGCTTCCATCTCTTCAAAAAAATAACTCATGTTTTTCCGATGAGGGGCCATTTCTTCCTTTCCAATGATCAAGACTTTCCACTAACTGAGAAGAAACAGAGAACTACTTCACCAGAAGAGCCAAATGACTGGAATGAACTAATGAGTAGTTTTCGCAGCAGATCATCTCCATTTGAGGCCGTTGTTGTGAACTGAGACGTGCTTTATGGTTGAAAAACCGCAGCAGCTACTTACTTCTTAAAAACGCCAAGACTATCCTTGATTCTAATAAATCTTCGCCGGATTGAAATATCAGATGACTGCCCCTTTCTTTAGAAACGGGATATGTACTGTGGCCACTGGGACACGTGTAATGTCTGCATTAAAGTTATGCTTTATCAAAGCGTGGAACTAACCCAAGTGTATGGAGGTCCCACTCGTCTTCCAGCAGCAAAGTTGCAGGACTTCAACGATTGCGCACATCCCTTCGAAAGAAAGAAAGTGGGCTATTCTACACACAGCTGGAAGAGAGCTCAGAATATATTGCCAATGGGGCTATTGTTGTAGATGAAGACGACAACAGTGATGGGTGCACCAAGAGAAATAATGCTAGTGAACCATGACATTACTGTATTATTTACCGAATCCGTTTTCAGTACCACTCGATCTATGGAAAATTCGTAAGAATAACTACAAAAATTCTGTAACGCATCACGTTTTGTTGAATAAATTGTGATAATATTGCCACAGAATTCAATTTAAAACTGTAATGACAGTCTCTGGTTCGTTAAAACGTGACTGAATTAATATTATGCTTTTTTGTGACAATTTCTGGCAAAAACAATCAATGTCAGTAAATTTTTTGTTCTTTAAGAAGACAGTTTTAAACTTCCAACGTCAAAAACGTTTGAGCAAATGTAGGAAAATTTTTCAGGTGTCAGTGTAACACAGAATTACATTTAGACGGTTTATTGCTTTTCCTGAATATTTCATTTTTTCGTCATTGGTTGTTTTTGCCAGAAGCCCCACAATTTCTAAAGCCAAAAAATGTCCCACTTTTCCTTGTAACTTAATTTAAGGACCTACCAGTTTGGCCTGGGTAGCTTACATTACAGGTGTTACACTGAATTTTGTAGATACCAGCCCTCTCATACATGAGGACTCCATGTTGTAAATTGTTTCTCAGCTTAAATTGCAGCGTATCCTTGGTCTTAAATTTGCCACTGAATTAAAAGGTCTGATAATATTAGCCACTTTCTGGGAAAGATTACCAAAGTGTGGAATTGTTACACTCCAAGTTTTCCATGCAGCAGTCGCCTTTACATTCGTGAGCCGTTTCTTTCACATTCCTTAAGTGGTAACAATTAACTCCGGCTGGCTGTTTCCTTCACTGTAAATAGGCGCCTGAGCTGACATTATAAGATTCAAATTATGTGCATGGCTTTCATATTGGTAGTACTAATAAAACTTCCGCATTAAGCACCACTAGTGGCTGACCGACGTTAAATCTTTCCATCACACTTTGCACACAGAATGGACCTTCATATTAAATATTTCCACATCTAAATTGTCTGTATTCATTATTAAAATACGCAGATTTCATGTAAGGGCACTGTTAAAATAAACTATATGCTGGTGGACAAGTATAGTCTCATCTTTGTACCACGCACTGATACTGTGAATTAAAGTCTTCAAAGTAAATCAGCATTGGTTCTGTAACAGTGCAAAAAATATATGAACGATATTGCTGATCTAACATACAACTAAAAGTGCACATTTGGCAAGAGCTCCCGAAGTAAAGTATGCTATTCCCACGTATAAATCCATCACAAAACTTTTCCTGTATTCCGGTGACACTGCTAAATCATGCTGTCGCACATCGGAAACACAATGAAGTATCATACTAAACTGTAGATGGTGAATGCCACTGCCCCAATCATAGTGACTACCATGATGAGGTCTTGATAAAGGGAACGTTGATTATGACCTCACGATTAGGGTACTGACCAGTGTATGTAATGTCATGTATCAAAGTTTTCTGATCGCTGGAACATATGATAAGCCACAACTCACATTTCCTATGTGATCCATACCTTGCCATTTCGTTTTTCATTAAATTTGAAGCTGCTTCATTCTCCTCTTGTCAACTCCATTCTGAAACACTCCATTCTTTTCAAACCCGAGCCATCCCATTTCGATTCAACATATTCCTTTCTGACACATCCTAGTAAGTTCTCTTCTGACTTTTTCCATTCCGTTTCTTTACTTGGACTGTGTGAATGAGATTTCGAGTCCTTTCAATTCTTTTTAGTCGTCTTTGTGAAACAGTGTTAGAAATACTTAGAATTATGGAGAACTTGCTGTCTGCTCTATTTACATGCAGTGTTAACTTCTGGTATTAGAATACTGTTTGAGATCCACTAACAACTGAAATTGTTTCTTAATTATTCAGCATAACTATGCATTTGGAGTGACGGTAGTCACCACGTTTGGGATGATGGCTCTCACCATCTTCTATTTAATCAGTGTCAAAGAGTTTCCACTGTGCTACAGCAAAAGGTGACAATAGGGTGTAGAATACTAATGGCCATCAATCACAATAGAAGATGATTTTATTTAACACATGACCGATTTCGGGCTTGTGCCCATTTCCTGGTGGCTAAAATTCAGGTAAACTTTCCATACTCATTGTTGGAGAGCACTGTTTAACTAAAAAAAATTAAGTGATAACGAATAAATAGACACAAATGAAACATTTGGAAGCGGCTAAGCAAACTACTATGCTACTTACATAAAGCTGTTGTATCCACATCGTTTACACAGTACATTTGTCACATTTTTGTTCAAAAATACTTCGTTTTTCACATATTAACTGTACATTAGTCATCTTACTAATTATTGGTGCTTCCATGTAGGTTTTTGATAACGTTTTGCTAGCTTAAATGTTAGTAACTTCAAATATACAGGCAATCACAATGTGTTTACAATCGAAAAACAGAGCCTAAGTCAAAGAACTACATAGATGTTAGACATACAGATACACAACAAATATTACGAATTATGAAAATGAAATTGTTACATGACTGTGGAACATCACTGTCATTTACAGTATCTAAAATGTTGTTAGTAAATTGTATAAGGTTAACCAGACTTTTTTTCAAACAGTGCTGGTTTTGGGTGGCAATGAGTTACAGTTTTTGATTTTTAAATATTTCATTAAAAGTTTATAGAAATGACTTGTCTGAAGGGTCTGCTTGTTCACTGAGAATTCTGTGTGGTTGTTTTGGGGCTATAGATGTTCATTTAAAGCCAAGAAGTTTCATTTCCTTTTCTTTTCTGACACTGTGTAGTATCTGTATGTTGTTTTTAGTGGCTGAGTGGTCATGTTCTTTCAAATGTGTTGCTGATATGGATTTATCCAAATTATTTAGCCAGAAGACATCCATGTGTCCTGATATATTATAGTGAGACTCCTATGTGGAATTGCTTCTTTTATCTACTTGATATTCTACAGTGAACTAATGCTATTGTGCATGTCACTGAGAGCGTTTCCTTGTGTTTACAATCTGTAAAGTAAACAACAAACTTACCTTTCAAAATTATCGGAAACCCACTACCAGGGATGTTGCCATAAACAACTCCTTTTGTCACACAAAACAGCACAAAATGGCATTCTTCAGATTCACACTTGACCATACACATTATGATCCACTCAGTCCTCTTGCTGAATAAAAACAGTTACATTTTTAAAAGAATTGCACACAGGAATGGATACAACCCATATATAATTGATAAACTTCACTCAGAATCAAAAAGAAGCAATGTACACCATTAAAATCAGAATCACAAGGACAAATACACACATACGCTTTCAACCCTTTTATAGAAAAAAATTTCTTACAGCCTAGCTGACCTTCTTGTAACAGTGGTATTCAAATAACCTTCAGCAATAATAATAAACTACAACAGCACATCATTCACACGAACAAGACAAACAGCCTGTGTCACAGTAAATCAGGTATTTACAAACTTCTGTGTGATAAATGCCCACAATTCTGCACAGATCAGACAGGAACGGGCTTAACTATAAGATACTGGGAACACATGGATGCCTTCTGTCTCAATAATTTGGATAAATGCCTGCAGCACACCCGAAAGAACATGACCACTCAACCACAGCCACTGAAGACAACTTACAACAAACTGTCAACAAAGGAAAGGAAATAAATCCCCTTGAAGAGCTCAAAATTTACAGTCATACCCACAAATCATCACACCTGATTCTGAGTGAACAAGACACCTTGTGAAGAAGTCATCTCTACACACCTTTAATGAAATGTTTAAAAATAAAGAACTATAATTTAATGTTTTTTTTTTAAAATATTCTGTTCTCACTTATATAATTTACCAGGAACCACTCTAGATATCATAAATGATGGTGTGGTTCCATTATCATGTAGCAATTACATTTTCATAATTTGTAATATCTATAATGTATCTGTATGTGTACATGTAAAAAAGAGATATTTTTGTACAAAAATGTGACAAATGTGCTGTGAAAACTGTATGGATACACCAGCTTCATGTAAGTGCTATACTATTTTGCAACACATGTCGCTTAGCCACTTCCAAATCCACATCTACATCATACTCCGGAAGCCACCTAATGGTGTGTGGTGGAGGGTACCTTCGGTACCACTACCTGATCCGTCAAACCCTGTTCCACTCGTGAATAGTGCGTGGAAAGAATGATTGTCGGCAAGCCTCTGTATTGGCTATAATTTCTCGAATTTACTCCTCGTGGTCAGTTCGCGAGGTGTATGTAGGGGGAAGTAATATGTAGGCTGACTCCTCCTGAAAAGTGCTGTCCCGAAATTTCAGTAGTAAAACTCTCAGTGATGGACAACGTCTCTCTTGTAACGTCTGCCAGTGGAGCTTGTTTAGCATCTCCGTAACGCTATATCGCCAGCTAAACGATCCCGTGACGAAACGCGCCGCTCTTCATTGGATCTTCTCTATCTCCTCTATCAGTGCTACCTGATAGGGATCCCAGACATATGAACAATACTTAAGAATCGGGCGAACAAGAGCCTTATAAGCCACTACTTTCGTCGATGAGCTACATTTCTTAAGATTCTTCCGATGACTGTGAGTCTTGTGTCTGCTTTTCCACTTAAGTTAGTTACGCCTAGATATTTTACGGCAGACGCTGTCTCCAGCTGTTTGTCATCAGTAGTGTAGCTGTATAGCAGTGGATTTCTTTTCCTATACATGCGCAATATATTACTTTTATTTACGTTCGGTGTCAACTGCCAGAATCTCCACTATTCATCAATTCTCTGCAGATGATTCTGCAAATTCTTACTATCTTCTGGCATTGTTACTTTGGTGTAAACAACTACATCACCTGCGAATAGCCTTAAAGGGCATCCGACGCCTTCTACTAGATTATTTACATATATATATATATATATATATATATATATATATATATATATATATATATATATATATATTGTGAACAGCAACGGTCCTATCACACTTCCCTGTGGTACTCCAGATATTAACTTTACATATGTTGACTTAGTTCCGTTAAGACCGACGTGTTGAGTTCTATCTGCAAGAAAGTCTTGAATCCAATCGCAGGTCTGCTTCGATAATCCGTAAGCACGTATTTTTTTCACTAAATTTCACTAAATGACAGTGCGGGACTGTGTCAAATGCCTTACTGAAATCAAGGAAGACAGCATCAGCCTGAGCACTGTTGTCCAATGAGCTGTGGATCTCATGGAGGAACAGAGCGGGCTGAGTTTCGCAGGATCTCTGTTTGCAGAATCCATGTTGATTTTTATAGAGGAGCTGTTCGTTTTCCAAGAATGTCATAATTCTTGAGCAGAAAAATGCTCCATCTGTGTCTATTTAGTCATCATCAGTTCATGTTTCTCGACTTAAGCAGTGATCCCCAACACAGAGTATGCTAACATTTACCAGAATGTTAACCAGCAGAAGACAGGCACAAGTCCTGAAACTGGACGTGTATTAAATAAAATCACCAACATTTTGTGACTGGTAGCAGTCATTATTTATTCTACACCGTATTTGGGAACAATCATGGAGTTCATTTGCGTCCATTAATGATAAAATACATTAGAAAGTGACAATATTTAGAACTGAAAAATAAAGGTAATACCCCAGTGTGGGGTCACTATAAAGTCGCTGACCCTTATACCAGTTACAGAAGTAAGTTTTTAATGTTACTTTATTCATTCTGATTAGCGAACACCTCAGCTGTTTTTTTAAAGTACACTATAGGGAATACTGCAACTAGTCACTTGTGGCTGGTTTCTGCATTTCCTATAGTGTATTATAGTTTTTGATGAATTTAAACGTGGAAATAACCTTGTTTGCTTTTGTAATTCTCTTCAACAAATGCACTTTTGCTCTGATATAGAGCAGATTTTTATGATTTTTAATGAATTAAATGCGTACTACTTATATGTGGTACAATGATCGAATTTTGCTCGTCTAATAGCCTTTACATTTTGACAGTAAAGCCAATAAATGAGCCATGTGTACGTTTCTGTGCTTATAGAAAAATTAAGTTGTGAGGGTACTGCAGTCTGTTTATTACATAGGTAAGAAATAATTTTATTTTGGAGCTCAATTTGGAATTTTGTTTGCAGTCATAAGGCTGTAATTATACCTTTGCTTCCTAAAAATGTGTTTGTACAGTTTGTTTATCTATGTGTTTTTACACTGAGAACTTGATGAGATTTTAATGTTATTTAGGAGCTGATGGTGTCAAATACAGACTGGATATGTCTTAGAGAACCTCGGTACGATCGTTCTGCTTCGTAAATAGTGCGACAGTCCTTTAAAGTTTGTTTTGTGTATAACCTCTAGAAGGTCTATGGCAGATACAAATAGAAATGAATATTAATTTGTTAATACCATCGATTACATTTTCTTTATGTGCAAGAAGATGCATTTTCTTCGTTGCGCCTAAAATGGCGATTGCTAACACGAAGAATTATTAATACGTAAAAACGTAAAGCGGCATCAATTCGATCTGTATACCACCAACGCCATATCCTCCAGCTGAAGCATTATGCATTTTAACTTCGAGATAACACTGTAACTCTTTACAGGCATGCCTAATATCAAAGAACATTTTAGAAATAAAAAAATTTAATGTAAGGGACCATAATAACTTAACTGATGCGTCGCACTAAAAAAATGAAAGCAATAACATTTTTTACATTGCTAGGAGTAATTATAATGTCTATTTGTTAGCTTACTTGTCTGCATAGCATAATAGTTTAGCCACCAATTGTTTTCTGCAGTTATAATACTTGGTTCGGTTATTTATGGTAATGGCCTGTTTTACGCCTAACACGAAATATCAGCTGCCTGTTTATCATCTTATTTTTTAATCAAACATGTTTAGACATCGACACATCATTAGGGCCCCGCATATGAAAGTTCACAATCATTTTCAGGCACTAATTTTTTCAGATGTGTTTATGTGCGTGTGTGTGTGTGTGTGTGTGTGTGTGTGTGTAAAGACATGGAAATAACATTGTGACACTGGATGTAAGTAAAGCGTTTTCTGTTTTTTTTCACATATATTTACTGATATTTCAGATGATGAATTCACATTGCTACTCTTGACAAGCATCATGGAAAAATTTAGATGCAGCAGTGTTTCATTTCATGGGCTATTCTCCTATACACCAAGTGTAGGCCTTCTTAGGATGCTGCATTTTGGTGTCTTCCGTTTTACAATACTTTAGACATTGGAATAACTTAGGGCACTTACTTTGGTTGAGGTACCAATTTCACCAGATATGTACGTATCTGTTTGTGTGTGTAGAAATAACATAGACATAAATATTGCATTTTTTTGTATCCTTGGCGTAATTTTTCAAATATTTTACATTTGCATAAAACCGTATGACAGTTTATATCAATCACACAACAAAGATGTGTTAAATAATTGATTTGAATTTTCGTTGAGCATTATACCTTGTAACTGCTGTCAACTGTTGGCGAAAAGTGCTTCTGCTTAGCTGAGTGGTAACAAGCTTGCCTTCCATGCACTGGGCCCGGGTTTGATGCCCGGCCGGCTTGGAGATTTTCTCCGCTTAGGGACTGGGTGTTGTGTTGCCCTCATAATCATTTCATCCTCATCATCGGCCACAAGTCGCCCAGTGTGGCACCGACTGAAATAAGACTTGCACTTGGCGGCCGAATCCGGATGGGATATTCCGGCCAACAGTGCCATGTGATCATTTCAATTCACTTTATTGTCTTTGCGAAGACAAGCAACAGGAGCATAAGGCAGCAGTTGATTTTATGTTTCCATTACATTTTTTTTATTAATAAGAATTATACATTTCACCCTTGTAGGGCATCATTAGATTACGTAGAAATGCGTCAGTTGCTGCTGAAGGGCACTAAACAAGAATAAGAAGCTTCTGAGTATAACATCAGGTTGTCAAATGTCTTACCAGATACGTGAAGGACATCCACTAAAGCAGTCTCAAGATGATGTACAAAGCACAGACCCAGGTGTACAATGTGTGAATATAGAGCAGAAAGCGATCGCCTTAGCAGGTCCACTGGGAGAACCTGCTAGCATTGCGAATTTTTCTATACGCAAAAGGAATGACCACAAACTCTGCCATGGAGTCCCTGGCGCTATCTACACTACTAAGTGTTATGAATTAAAGTGAAGCGCTGGCACTCCAAAATGGGTTCAAATGGGTCTGAGCCATTTAGGACTTAACTTCTGAGGTCATCAGTCCCCTAGAACTTAGAACTACTTAAACCTAACTAACCTAAGGACATCACACACATCCATGCCCGAGGCAGGATTCGAACCTGCGACCGTAGCGGTCGCGCGGTTCCATACTGTAGCGCCTAGAACCGCTCGGCCATTTCGGCCGGCTGCTGGCACTCCAGTCGTGAACGATAGAGAATAGATGGCTGTGAAAAGATATCAGCCCATAGCACGCTGGCCGACTCCTCTTTAGCACGACAACGCGACAGCATCTACCCCTCTGCGAAGAGGACATAAGTTCCACTCCCGACTGGTCACGGTCCAGTCCAAGAGTAGCATCAAGATAAGCGATATCTATAGCAGCATCGACACTAGTTACTTTGCTAGTACAATCTATGTAACGTGGACTTGGGAATTGTTATACTGAAGAACACTGCTTATATTGCATGTCGCCCTTCGCTTGCGACACATCTTTGTAATAGCAAAGTGACGTTTTGTAATCTTTTCCTTTTGTAATAAATGATTTGTTTGAATGTTGTCTAGCGATCCGAGAAAGCATGTTTCCTAGACACCCCATATTTGACGACTAGACTGGATTTAACACTAACAAATAAAGATACTAAGCGTTTCACAGCCTTGGCGACAAACGCCAAGGGGTGATAAATCACGTCGTGGAGAAAAACGTTTGTTAGAAACAAAATGTCTACTGGGGCTTTCCGGTGATGGTTGGTGTCGTTTAAGATTAGTGACGCTTTTGAAAGGTGACAGAGGCTTAGGCACACTGCGGTGTTCGTATGGAATGTTCGTTGTCCTTCAGCCGTTCATTAGCTGTGTGGGAGTGGCGGCAGGCTCAAGAAATGTGAGCTCCCCATTTGCTACTACAATATACTTCTCCCGTTAGAGAACTCATCCCCGTGGGTTTCTTGTTGAAGCACCCTATCAGTTTATTGGGCTAGCTAATATGCTGCACACCTGGTTAACAGCCCTTCATAGTTGGGTGAAACCCCATCATCCTACAACCATGGAATACTAAAGAGTACCTAGCGTCGCTGGGAAGCAGCAACGATCATTTTGCCTCAAACAAAAGTCATCTCCGAGCCAGACGAGCTAGCCGTTTGGCACAAGAGTCTTTGAAATACTCTCTATATATATGGCCTGTAACACTCCCAAGCGATGTGTCCAGAGCCGTACCGCGGAAGTGGTTGGGAGGGGGTGGGGGGGGGGGGGGGTGGGGAGATACGCTCCCACCAAGGTCGCAGACACAGACTGGGCGTAGAAACTATTCGAAAAAAGAAAGAAAGTCAGTTTAAGAATTTAAAAAAACTAAAGATAGTTTAAGATTTAGCAGGAAGGGGTACGTTAGGTCTTCTACCGCTCCCATTCCTGCCTTCTCTCTACGAGAAGAAGCCTTTTTCCTCCGGCAGTAAACGCACGCACTTGTCACTCCGTCATATCTTCAGTGTCATTTCGTCCAAGCAGCACCATAAAAATACTGGTGCTACTGAACAAGTCTGTATCATTAATATTGTGTATATGGCAACGGTGCAGTCGATTCACACAGCTGCCAGGGACACATTTCGCTCATGTTCAACAAGTAGTTATTGCTGCTACAGAACATTTTAGGATCTCTAAGGTCGACAAGTGCTTCATGAAGCAACTGGTTTACCAAAAGCTTCCACTTTTTCCGATTTCTGCCGACTGACAGCTGGAGCGAGGAGTGACGGTGGAGGAAGAAACCATGACAGTGGAGAGGATATGTGCTTTACCAACCCCTCCAGCCAACACTTTTTCTGCTCCCAGTGACTACAGTTACTAAATGACGATAACTGAGTAAAGGGGGCGGAGAGGACGCGCACAGCTTAACAGCTGTATAGTCTTGCAGACTTCCTCAGCATCCACCAATAGGTCAAACTGTCTGCGCGTATCTGTTCTCTCTTCACCGTAAACTTAACACGAATGCCAACGATGCACAATATATTCCTCAGCATGTGCTGTAGCATCCCTGGATTCTCGTATCGCGTATATTCGCATGAGATTGTGGAGGTTTATGTTGCGGCCATGCTGCTGCACAATCCATTAATTATCGACGTATTTAACTAGTAACAACGGTGCCGCCTCGCTGCAGTTCGCTCAGATACGTGCACGCTATATGCATTCAAATGACGGGTCCATATGGGTCCGAACATCACATGCAGCAAAACCGAATGTCCACTGGGATTCGGTATATTAGACGTCATGTCATGTCTGGCTAGTGAGTAGAAGTTGTACTCTCTTTGTTCCGGTGAAAATAATTAACTGTTACTTCTTTACAGTTTCGGTAGGATTTTTCTTTCTGATATGAACGGAATTCATTGTTGCATCTTTCTGATTTTACAGGTAAGGTTTCCTATTATAATGGTTGAGGTGGTCGTCTGTATTGTCAGGCTTCATAGTATAAACGTAACTAATGAACCTTTGCTTCCCCGCGTTAGAGAATGTAACAGCAAGTTTCGCAGTAAGCGTATAAGTAACGATTGATACGTTTTGTTTTATAAAATAACTAAATCTCGTTTAACTCGATCAAGTGAAATGTGTGTCTTAATCGGCAACCACGTGTTTTTGAGCTATAGCAAGTCGCGCAGCGTGTACGAGTCTGTCGTGCTCGACACAGAACAAAACTTTGCTATATAACTGTCTCAGTTCGGAAAAATTATGGGTTCAGTCAGTAACCACCAATTATCACCAGTCCAAGTAGAGGTGGAACTAACAACTAACACAGTCAATAACAATAGACGGTATGTGCCCAGCATTCCAGAGTATACTCTACCTCATCGATCCAAATTCTCTGATATGGAGAAATAATTCAGTGACTAGTGCCAGTTGAACCCCTTCATTCATGTTGACAAAACAACTCATTCAAATGTGCGTCAAATTAAAAGAATTAGAAATTCAAATGGAAACCGTTACTTCTACTGATGTTGCCTTCCAAAAGGACGTACTAGCTGAAATAAAGGAAATTGGCGTAGTGTTCTTAAATGTATTGTGGATATAGCACATCACTGCATCACGAACTTAACTTTAAGGGCAGGTTCAGATTCCATCAGTTACAGCAGCTACGGTGTATTTGGAGTACTTTGGAGCTAATTAGTCACTACAACTGTTAGAGCACATAGCAATGTCAGAAGCGGAAAAAGTAGTCCACGCTATTTTTAAGCTGAAATTCAGAACGATGTTATATAAATTTGGGGAAATAAGGGTATGAAATAAAGAGCCAGCTAAAAAAAGCTAAGTAATTTAATGTATTTTATTGTCCTCAGACATGGCTCATTTAGAACAAATCAGCCGAATCATTTGGTGTGCTTACAATGACGATGAGAAATGTTCAGAAGAAATAGATTTTGTTGGCTTTGTAATAAATTCATAAAACATCAGAAAACTGGAAGAGGACAATCGTAAGAAATATTGCTGATGCTGAGCTGTATTAGCTTTTATACTGAAAATTGTCGTGGTCAAGTCTTCGATAGTGGTTAAAACATGACAGGAAAATCTGAAGACGTGCAAGCGCATGTATGGAAAAAAAGACTTGCAAATTTTTTGTGCTGCGCGATATTTAAACCTTTTTGTTGTGCATGTCGCGAAAGTGTCAGTTCTCATGATTTCCTTAATTGTTACAGCTTTAAACTATTTCATCATCTCTAATTTAAGATGACAGGCATTAGTCAATTGTTTCAAAACGACTCTTAAGATACACTGCGATTCTAGATGGTCTGTTAGCCTTCTAACTGTGACAGCTCACCCGATGGACCTAGCATATGTACACGAGGTGTTACAGGAAATGACCAACAGGAACAAATGGATCACTGATTTAACATTTTGAACCACCCACAGACTACTTGAAGAGTCATTGCTCGTCGATTTATCACCTGCAAGAACAGAATTGCAGTCGTTTACACCTACGGCGAACATTACGCAAGTTCAGATATACTGTATTACAAATTGCCGCATGATTATGATAAATACCCGTAACTCCTCTTCACTGTCATAAATATGCACAGAAATCATAAACTCTATGGACTTCGTTAATTCGGTGTCCAATAGCAGTTATGCAGTCCCTTGCATTTTGCAGCAACATCTGTATCTCTATTTCCCAATCTACCTTACGGTGTGTAGCAAAGGATACTTTGTGTATCAATGTCGCCGCCCCCACTTCCAGTAACAATCACAAATGATGAGCTGTCAAAGCAGTAGTTGGTATGTCTACGCCTGAGCTCTGATGTCTTTGATTTTATCTCAATGATTTGTTCACGATGTATACCGACGAGGAGGAAAATTGTTGTTTGACCCTTCTAGTAACGTACACTCTCGGAATTTCAACAGTAAAGCTCATCGTGGTGAACAATGCCTCACTTGCAGCACCTTCCACAAGAGTTGGCTAAGCATCTCCGTGGCGTGTTCACTCTTACACAGCGAATTCGTGATAAATGCGCTGATCTTTTCTTTTTCCTCTGTCAGTGCTACCTGGTAAGGGCCAGGATTGAGAAGTACGTTCAAGGAGCGGTCAAAAAGAATTTCTTGAGCTACCTTTTCCATCTGTGTACTCCAGTGCTTCACCATTCTCCCAGTGACCCTCAGACCGGCATCTGCCTTTCCTACGGTTTGTTTTAGGTGGCTGCTCCTGTTTAAATACTCACAGAGAATTGATGGATGTGACTGTTTTCAGTGACTGTTCGTAAAAAAACCAAAGGCGGTTGCATTCTATGACGAGGGTGTTGGAAAGTTGGTACAACGCTACGACAGATGTCTAAGTCGGAGATGCGACTATGTTGAGAAGCAGCTAGAAGGTGTAGCTAACTGCTTCAAATAACACATTTTTGATTTTCGTAGTGGTTTCCGTTTCAAGACCGATCGAAACTTACTTTCCGAATAGCCCCCGTATTTTAAATGTCAGCCGCCATCCCTGCATCAAGCATAGATCCTCTACAGGTTTTCCTACATTTCTCTACAATTATTTAGCGTTGTCACTTCTCTATACGGAGTGATTCCATGGCAATGTTACAAGCTTCCAGGGACGACGGAGAAGGGCCAGTGTATCAACATGACGTAAGGGACTCGAGTCCAGAAACGACCGAGTCGAAAATAATAGGCGTAAACAGTGGACCGTAGTGTTTGAATACTCCATTAGTAGTGTAGCGCTTGACACAGTCACGTCGATTAAATATTTGGGCGTAACATTGCAGAGTGATATGAAGTGGGACAAGCATGTAATGGCAGTTGTGGTGAAGGCGGATAGTCGTCTTCGGTTCATTGGAAGAATTTTGGGAAGATGTGGTTCATCTGTAAAGGAGTCCGCTTATAAAACACTAATACGAACTATTCTTGAGTACTGCTCGAGCGTTTGGGATCCTTATCAGGCCGGATTGAGGGTGGACATAGAAGCAATTCAGAGGCGGGCTGCTAGATTTGTTACTGGTAGGTTTGATCATCACGCGAGTGTTACGGAAACGCTTCAGGAACTCGGGTGGGAGTCTCTGGAGGAAAGGAGGAGTTCTTTCCGTGAATCACTACTGAGGAATTTTAGAGAACCAGCATTTGAGGCTGACTGCAGTACAATTTTACTGCCGCCAACTTATATTTCACGGAAAGACGACAAAGGTAAGATAAGAGAGATTAGGGCTCGTACAGAGGCATATAGGCAGTCATTTGGAAGCGGAACACGGAGAGAAGATGCTAGTTGTGGTACGAGGTACCCTCCGCCACGCACCGTATGGTGGATTGCGGAGTATGTACGTAGATGTAGATAACAAGTGCTATGGTCCTTCCTAGAGAAATTAATTACGAACTTTCGTTTTCTGATGTGTTAAGAATGCGATTTTACTATCATAGAACTGCCAGACAAGAGTGCTATCTTGATGTAGCGTAGAGTCGGCTACGCTGTAAGAAGGTGTGACGGAACGCACAGCCATATCCAAAGATTTTTATAATTTTATATTCATTTCTTCCATAGCAGAACCCCTTTGTTTGTTATCCGCGGCAACCGTACAACTCAGCGGTACGTCAACGGTACTCTACGTCCTACGCAAAACGTGGAAGAAGTTGAAGACGATGTGAGTTAAAAACCAAGATAGAATTGAGATTACTCTAATATGAATGGTGGAATGGATCGAGTATCACAGAGCCCTCTAACATTCTGCGTGGTGTCTGTCTGTTCTATATCGTGTCTCCTTACCACTTTCGCGCAACGACGCTCTGAGCGTGTTTTTTAGGTAATTGACTAGTTTGAACCTGGGACCTGTTGCTGGTAGAGAGACGCCAGACCACACATGACATGTAGAGTTCAGAAGAGTTCAGTGAGACTAGCGATGATATAACCTAATACTTAATGATTTCAGCGTCAGCTCCACTGCACTCCCTGTAAAAGAATCTTAATACTAACTAAATTTAGTGGAAGGGGTTCAAGGCTTTCCTATTTTTAGGTAGCTGGTAAAATAACGTCGAAAAAGTAGTTACGTTTACCACTGGAAATTTTATTCTACTCATAAAACATTGTTTATAAATTGCAGTATTGATAAAAGAAAATGTATTAATACAGGATGGTAAAAACCAATTGCGTTCAACAAAAATGTGAACGAATATTCCCTGAACGGCTTTCCAAGTTCTACAAAGGATCGAAGGATGACCTATGCCATATCACATCTTTAATTTAGGTTTAACTTAAGTTTCACAAAAGAGAAAACTATCAAAATGGTATACAGTGACCCTCAATTAGCTTTAATTACTTATCTAACTTGTCGTAAATTACAGTGGCTGATGTGGCTTCTCAATAACTATATAACAGAAAAATCATCGCGTTTCAGATTTTTACTTCAAGTGGCAAATGTGAACACCATGAGCTTTAATTGACGATCGACACTAGTATTACGCAAAAAGGGGGTGTAACAGATGAGAGTTCTGAGTGAAGCTATATGCGCTGTTATACGGCATCGCGTGCGTTCATTACCTTGCCGGTGTTCGTCAGGGGGCGGCGGTCAGCACAGCTCCGCTCACATCGCCATCTCGGTAGCAACTCTCTCCTCACTTCTCCTTACTACTATTTAACCAAAGTTGGTTTAAAAAAACTATCTGGCTGTGTTTTCATCTGACCAATCAGGGTCTCAATGTTAACCTTAAGCTCCGCCTACAAAAATTCTGTCCATCCAATGAGAAACGCTATACTTTTCGTGGTGGGGCAATGTTTTTAAAGTTTGCAACGTAACAGAGACGCGAAAAAGTCTCACCCTAAGACTTGCAGCTGGTGTGGTCCTTTTAGTGTTATCGTAAGATCTATACTGTTCCTCTGGAGGGCTCTATCTTTTAACATGGGCTGGGGGTGGTCCTGACGTAACAGAGACGCGAAAAAGTCTCATGCTAAAACTTGCGGGTGGTGTGGACCTTTTTGTGTTATCGTAAGATCTATACTGTTCTTCTGGAGGGCTCTAGCTTTTAACATAGGCTGGGGGTGGTCCTAGCGGTTAGCTGGTGACGTGTGTGTCCGTCCCTTACCGTAGGGCCTTCAGCTTAACACGGTTCTGCTCTCGGCTTCTGTTCTCATTTCTCCCCTCGGAACTGCGTCTGTCTCACGGTGGGAAGGTATGACATGCATTTAGGCATTCTTGTGTTAGTCTGTGGTATTCCATTTGCTCACTCGTTACTCGAATTACTTTGGTTAATCTAATGTCACGATTTATTCGGAGTTATGTGACATACTACGGGATTTGCTTATCATGTCAGGGTTTTCATGGAAGGTGTTGGATTTGCCTGACACCTTACATATCACCGCCCTTCGAACTTAATTTTTGTACTGAAGTTAGGCAATGATTGAATTGTTGTCCAAGCCAGTCAAAAATTGTTCCGTTATCTAAATTTTGTTGCCTACTGTTCAGCCACGTTATTCTGTTCTATGCTAGTTTGTGTTACTAATTTATATTTTTATATTCTCCCACATTATTATTAAAAATATGTTTATATTGACAAGGAAAGAATATTTTTATTCTATTATAATAATGATTTTTTTGATTACTTCCTTTCTTTATTTAATTGTGAAGTTTGTTTTTTAAGAAGTTTGTTATCGAAAGTGAGGAGTCTTTCACTTCGATTTTCTTAGAAATATTGTTTTTATAAATGTAGTAATTAAGTAAAATCTATTCCTAACACATTTTCTAAATATCATGTACAAGTAATATGTTTTTGTTTCTAGACACTCATTTTAACATTGTTAAACTAACAAATAAGAATTATTTCCAAGAATTGCTTTGACAAAGAAATATACATACACAAGTTTTGCGATATTATTCTAACAAATGATACAAATGTTAAAAAAAAAAGGGAAAACATCCAACAAGATAATTTTTTATTCTTTGTTTTTATAAGGAGAAAATAAGTAAAATATAGTTATTCTTTTATTTTTATGAGGAGAAAATAAGGGGCATATAGTTTTGGTGTTTATTATTCCTTACTTTTGTTCTTTATATACTGTCCATTTCAGAACTAATAACTTATTTTTATCGATAGTCTATTTTTTACTTATGTCCATAGTCAATAACTGTTATTTTGCAGTTTATTAGCTGTGTGGTGTGCTTAACTTATTCAGTTTTTCACACATTTCTTTTGCACAATTCCTACATCACATAATTTGATTTCACACATTCACACAATCCTATGAATGTTTAAGCATGAGGTTGGCGAATGTTTTTTGCACGAATGTGATGGACTTGAGCGAGATGGATGTGGGCAAGTATTTGATGTACAGCTTCGTTCATCGTTCCTTGTTGGCTTTGCAAGTGTGTGTTGCTGTTGTGGAGGCCCCATAATGGAATGGAGCTGTGAGTGCAGAATCTCGTGGCTTACTGGCTTTGTATGCGTGAAAGTCATCGTTATGTGTCGCTGAAAGCAGTCGTTTTTCGTTGTAATACTTTGCAGATGACTAGTTTACAATAGGACAGGGATTTGGGAAGGTATGTCGTCTATTCTTCACCCATCTTCTTTCTTGGTCTCAACCTTGCGAAACTTCTACTTCTGTTCTTCCTGCTTTTTCTCTGCTTCTTACTTGATTCGTGGTTCATCTCTGGGCAGGATACGGAAATATTTATTGATAACTAGTCACTTTGAAGTTCTCCTCCTAGTAACAGTTTGATAAATGGTTCGGGCATGTCATTTCTACTTTGTGGACGTTTTCTTCAGTTTCGTGCATCAGAGTGCTGTTTAATAGCGGTAGTGTGACTTTTACATATATATTTTGCCAGTGGTGGCTTGCCTAAGCCATCTTCTCGTCGGGCCGTTTTTTGCTAACTCTGCTGAGTAGGGGTGTCCCAGGGTTTACGAGCAGTGAAAGTTCCGTGTTTGCTTGTCAGTCCCTCCACTGGTCCCTTCAGCAGTACATTTACAAGTGCCCTTTGTTGGTCTCACTGCCCTTTCCCTTCTCTCAACGCTTCTGCCTGGTACGAATTGTGTCTTGCTAATTACATTCTTTTCATTCTTGAAACTTCTCGCGTTGCAACTTGTGGATCGTTGCATCTGGTCTTTGTTGGAGTTTTAACAATGGTTCTTACAAAAAGTTTTACTTATAATCATCTAACATATGTCTAGTACCTACATTGTTTTACGCCTTCTTAAAGAGCTTTACAAATTTTGGCGCCCTTTCCATGTTACAATTCTAAGACATTTTGAGTCTTAACTTCTACAAAAATCCTCAAATTGGTTTTTTTATTTTTTTATTTAGTGTCGTGGTGTATAGCATTTTAGTATTTCATGCTGTTAGACTATCTACGCTTTATCCCTTCACCTTAATCTATGGTACTATTGGTGTTATTTTTGTTTTTGTTTTTATTGAAAGTACTTTCTTTTTCCCACCTTCCTCTCTCTTCATTCTTCTTTCTCCTGACGATCTTATCTGCAATATAATCTTGAAATATTGTGCTGATTATTTACCAGTAGTAAAATTAATCTTTAAACTTGTACTGAAAGTGTTTAATACTGCCAGTCTTAGGTAAAAATACCTCTGCTTTATCTCGTAAAATACCCTCTAATTTTCTTTTAGTGTGTTCCAAAATACCTTGAACTTCTTGAAATTTTTCGTCGATTTCTTTATGGACTTATAACATGAGTTGAGGCGATTCCCCCCTTTGTGCATACCATTCTAATTCTTTATCCTCTTTATCTCGCGTCATTCATAATTGTTCGTTTATAACTGGTATTTCTTCAGATTTTAGCTTTTGCTCAAAGAGAAGTGTGACACTCCCGAATGTTACGCTACCTTTCCCATATCTATTATCGCTCGTCTCTCATCTGCACCTATAATCAAATCTACAGTTAGTTTAGGTATAATCACGAAGTCCGCTTCGACCTTTTGACCTTGACACGAAAGAGTTAACCTTGTTTGTCTCATAACTTCCGCAGCATTGTTTCTAATAGGACCTCTTACTTTAATCTTACGTGTTTTCAGAACTGGCGAATCCTCATTGGCATTACACTTCATGAATAAATTTTCTGAGATCGCAGTCAGTTCACTTCCGCTATCAATTACAATATTGACTGGAATATGCTTTGCCATGGCCTTCACAATTGGTTGAATTTGAAGGGGTTGGTTCTGTTCTTCTTCTTCTTGCATCAACGAATCCTCCACTGAATCATACATGAGTCTTTTTAGGAATTTCCCTTGTGAATTCGAACCTTCTGTAGGATAAGCTTCGACTGCTACTTCTCTCTCTTTTATTTCCTCTTCTCTATTTCTTCCTTCATTTACGCTTTCTTCAGCATCCTGTACTTTATCCTCATCCTCGTCTATCTTCTCCTTCTCCGTCACTACTTCTACATAATCGCATCTAAATGCTCTAATTATCGCTTCATAACTTCCTTCATTATATACGTTGGGTTGTGTGCCCACTCGTAACTTATTTTCAACTTCTGTCGACTGCGCATTATCCTCATTGAATTCGCTTTCCCTGGTTTCCATCTCTAATAGCTCTGCAATACTCATTACTTCGTCCTTTCCTCCTACATTCGTTGTGCATGCCTTTGGTAACTCATCTTCCTCGTCAGTATTCTCTCAATTAATTTCGTCCCAACACGATATTGTTATTTTCTTGTCTTCGTTTTCATCTGGTCCCTGCGGATTTTTTTCTTCCTTCTTCTCTTCTCGTGATAAGATTTTTCTTCTCTGTTCAAGGTGCTGCAATTGTCCTCGGTCGGTGCGTCATTCTCTTTGGCATGGGCGCCTAGCTGTCAATTCGAACGTTTATCTGGGTTTGGTGGTCTTACCTCCACCTCTTCTATCTGTATTCTCTTTTCTTCTTCAGCTTGTTGATAGTGGTTTCTTTGTTGATAATTTGTCGATCTATTGGTTCTCCAGTACCCGTTCCGGTTGTCGTTATTCCCTCTGTAATAGTTGTTGCCGTTCATGGGTGAATTATAGCTATTGCCACATTCTCTTCTAAATCCATAACCGGTTCTTTGTTGAAATCTATTGTCGTTTCTTGGTGCGAAGTTATCAAGTGGTTCGTAATTATTGTTTCTTCCGACTGTGTCTTGTGGATCTCACTGCTTTTTGCTTTCGTTTTCACGTGCGCTTCATCTTTTTCTTGCGTCATCTTCCTAAAATATGAACTCTAGTTCCCTTAGAATACCTTTAAATGCTTCGACGTCATTGCCTACGCGATCTCCTAATGATTGCTGGTATTTCAATGGCAGCTTCATGGCGCATAATTTAATCAACTCTCCGTCACTGTATGGTACATCTAAGCATTGAATTTTCTTTGCCATTAATTCGAAAAATTTCACGGGACTCTTCTCTCCTGAATTTTCAAAATATGGGTTCTGTAATAATTCGTACTTAACTCTGTTCTGTGCTTCGCTGGACCAATATCGTGAGAGAAACTTCTCTCTGAAATCTTCGTACGTTCGGCATGTCGCTGCAACATTCTGCGTGGTTTCTGCGACTGTTCCTGACATGTGTGCACATATAAAGTCTAATTTGTGTGCTAGCGTCCAGTGTTCTGGTAATCCTACTCGGAATTGATCAATATAAGTTCGTGGATGTAATTAGTTTCCTTCTCGAAAGTGCTGAAATTTTCTGACTGTGAGGAAATGATCGTTGTCGTATTTCGTTATAGTTCCATACGAAATTCGCGATTCTTCGCCACTTTTGTTTCTGATCGTTTCTCCCGTCGTTCGTTCCGGTTGTGGTAGATCCTTTGGATATTGTCCACTGTAACTTTCGCCTACCATTGCGTAGTATCGTTGGAGTGGTACGCAATAATTTTCTTCCATCGGTTGTGGAAGTGTAGCTGAATGCATTGCACTGTACTCTTCGCGACCTGGCTCTCCATTGTCAGGTATTGGTTCGGTATCTTGTCCGGCTAACCTTGCTGCTTCATTGCACGATCCAAACTGTCTTGAAACATACATTTGTGGTTCTGCACGTGTATGTGGTGCCGCTTGTTCATCAAGAATTTCGAAACGTGTTTGTTGCTGTGCAGGCTGTCTGACTTCCCGTATGTTACTTTCCGCCTGTGATTGGAATCGCAAATGCGTAATATCTTCGTTAATTGCTTGTTTTTCCGGTGCTGTAACAGATACGGATGTGGTTGCAGACTCTGTGCTTGTTTGATCCTGTTCACTGCGCTCTTCAATAGTTTACAACAACTCTGTTCGCATTTTCTGAAATTATCTCTTCGTTTGCGCTTCTATTTTGACTATGCAGTTATCATATCTTTTCAGCGCTGCTTTTGTGATACGTTTGTGTAACACACTGTTTTCAACTACTTCACGCGCTGTACCTGCTGCTTGTCTAGTAATTTCGTTTATCTGTTTCTCTAGTTTCTTGACTTCTCCCTGGGTGTTGTTACGTAATGTTTTGATCTCGTCCTGAGCGTTATTACGCAATGTTTGTACGTCCACTTGTACCTTGTCAATGTCTGGTCTCAATTGATTGTGACCTTTTATTAAGTTTCCTATCACTTCTCGAGATTCTTTTGCCTCGTCTTCAATATGACTTAGGTGTAACTGAATTTTTTTGTTTAGTTCTTTAATCTCACGCCTTTGTCTCGTGGTTTCTGCTTTCTGAATTTGAATTTGGTTCGCTATGTCTTTATTTTGCCTTGTCATGGTTTCCGTAATTTGTTGTAATAATTCTGCCAGATTGGTGGGTCCTATTGCGTTTTCTTCCGACGTCCTACGCACTGTGTTTTCGCCCAAGTGTTGGTTCGCAACCGATTGCATTGAACTGTGCTGTGACACGTTTCTGCTCGCATTCCTTGTACTCTGTGGTGAGGGAGCTCTGATTACTTGTACTATGGGTTCTACGTATTCAAGACGCAAGTTAGAATCTTCATCGACTGTCTCTCTACTTTCCTGCTCCTCTGTCGTATGCTGACTTACGTTTTCTATGCCTTGACGTACATTATCCTCGTTATGGTGCGTTATATGTCCTATTTCTCGCGATACTGCATCGTCTGTTGTACTGTCCTCTATTCTCTGTCGATTTTCATCTGGGTCTCTACCTCAATTCGGTCAAGGTCTCGATCTGCCATTGCTAATCCTTCCGAATCCCCTATTTTCTGTTTTAAGAGCAATTCACGAGCCCTACTTCGCGTCAACATGCGCTCATACGATCTCACGCGTTTCATAAACTTTTTGCACACACAACTTGACAATCAACTCACTTACTTGTTGGGTCAGAACCAACTTGTCAACGATGTATCCGCCACCTGTGCGCTTGCATTGAGGAGAAAACTTAATTCTAACAAATTTTAAAATTCATAACTTAATTATGCTATTGTCTCTGCTAGAATGTCTCACTATCTATCGCTGCAGCTACTGTTTCCAACTATTTATGACTTTCAAAAAAAATTTTTTTTATTACGAAAATTTTTTAACAGGATATATTTCTGACCTAGTTAGGCATGTGGTCGACCTTCAATCATGGTATTTCACCATCCTGGCAGGGTCGCCATTCTCTAACATTCTGCGTGGTGTGTGTTTGTTCTATATCGTGTCTCCCTATCACTTTCGCGCAACGACGCTCTGAGCGTGTTTTTTAGGGAATTGACTAGTTTGAACCTGGGACCTGTTGCTGGTAGGGAGACGCCAGACCACACATGAGATGTAGAGTTCAGAAGAGTTCAGTGAGACTAGCGATGATATAACCTAATACTTAATGATTTCAGCGTCAGCTCCACTGCACTCCCTGTAAAAGAATCTTAATACTAACTAAATTTAGTGGAAGGGGTTCAGGGCTTTCCTATTTTTAGTTAGCTGGTAAAATAACGTCGAAAAAGCAGTTACGTTTACCACTGGAAATTTTATTCTACTCATAAAACATTGTTTATAATTTGCACTATTGATAAAAGGAAATGTTTTAATACAGAATGGTAAAAACCAACTGCATTCAACAAAAATGCGAACGAATGTTCCCTGAGCGGGTTTCCAAGTTCTACAATGGATCGAAGGATGACCTATGCCATATCACATCTTTAATCTAGGTTTAACTTAAGTTTCACAAAAGAGAAAACTATCAAAATGATATACAGTGACCCTTAATTAGCTTTAATTACTTATCTAACTTGTCGTAAATTACAGTGGCTGATGTGGCTTCTCAATAACTACATAACAGAAAAATCATCGCGTTTCAGAATTTTACTTCAAGTGGCAAATGTGAACACCATGAGCTTTAATCGACGATCAACGCTAGTATTACGCAAAAGGGGGGAGTAACAGATGAGACTTCTGCAGTTCTGAGTGAAGCTTTGTGTGCTGTTATGCGGCATTGCGTGCGTTCATTACCTTGTCAGTGTTCGTCAGGGGGCGGCGGTCAGCACAGCTCCGCTCACCTCGCCGTCTCGGAAGCAACTCTCTCCTCACTTCTCCTTACTACTATTTACCGAAGTTGGTTTAAAAAAACTATCTGGCTGTGTTTTCATCTGACCAATCAGGGTCTCAATGTTAACCTTAAGCTCCGTATACAAAAATTCTGTCTATCCAATCAGAAACGTTATGCTTTTCGTGGTGGGGCAATGTTTTTAAAGTTTGCTACGTAACAGAGACGCGAAAAAGTCTCACGCTAAGACTTGCAGCTGGTGTGGTCCTTTTAGTGTTATCGTAATATCTATACTGTTTTTCTGGAGGGCTCTATCTTTTAACATGGGCTGGGGGGTGGTTCTGACGTAACAGAGACGCGAAAAAATCTCACGCTAAAACTTGCGGGTGGTGTGGACCTTTTTGTGTTATCGTAAGATCTATACTGTTCTTCTGGAAGGCTCTAGCTTTTAACATAGGCTGGGGGTGGTCCTAGCGGTTAGCTGGTGACGTGGGTGTCCGTCCCTTATCGTAGGGCCTTCAGCTTAACACGGTTCTGCTCTCGGCTTCTGTTCTCATTTCTCCCCTCGGAACTGCGTCTGTCTCACGGTGGGAAGGTATGACATGCATTTAGGCATTCTTGTGTTAGTCTGTGGTATTCCATTTGCTCACTCGTTACTCGTATTACTTTGGTTAATCTAATGTCACGATTTATTCGGTGTTATGTGACATACTACTGGATTTGCTTATCATGTCAGGGTTTTCATGGAAGGTGTTGGATTTACCTGACACCTTACAGCCCTGCTCACTGAAAAGATAAAGGAATTTATATTCTATGGCATTAGCACCTCACCTAGCCTTTCGCCCAGCACGAAGTCACAAGCGACTGGAAGAAAGCGCAGGTGACTCCAATATATAAGAAGGTTAGAAGATCGGACTCACATAATCACGAACCAATATCCCTAACTTCTTTTTGTTGCCAGATCCTTGAACATATTCTCAGTTCGAATATAATAAACTTTCTTGAGACTGAGAATCTTACACCCACGAATCAGCAAGGTTTTAGAAGATCATTGCTAGTACAAAACTCAGCTTGCCCTTTTCTCAAATAATATACTGCGAACTATGGATGAAGGGCAACTGGCAGATTCCATATTTCTAGATTTCTGAAAAGCGTTTGACACAGAGCCCCATTGCAGTCTGTTAACTAGGGTACGAGCAAATGAAATAAGTTAACATAAATGTAACTTGAAGACGTCTTCAGTACTAGAACACAGTACGTTGTCCATGTTGTCCTCGACAGCGAGTTTTCATCAGAGACAAAGATATCGTCAGGAGTGCTCCAGGGAAGTGTGACAGGACCGCTGTTGTTCACTATATACGTGGGCAGCAATCTGCATTTGTTTGCCGATAATGCGGTGGTGTATGGCAAGGTGTCAAAGTTTTCTGACTTTAGGAACATACAAGACGACTTGGACAAAATTTCTAGATGGTGTGATAAATGGCAGCTAGCTCTAAATGTGGAAAAATGTAAGTTAATGAGGATGAGTGGGAAGAATAAACCTGTAACGTTTGGATACATCATATGTAGTGTCCTGCATCACACAGACAGTCAAGTCGTTTAAATATCTGGGTTTAACGTTGCAAAGCAATATGACGTGGAATGAGCATGTGAGAACTGTGCAGGGAACGAGAATGGTCAACTTCGGTTTATTGGGAGAATTTCAGGAAAGAGTGGTTCAACTACAAACGAGACCGTATATAGGTCGCTGGTGCAACATACTCTTCAGTATTCCTTGAATGTTTGGGATCGTACCAGGTAGGATTGAAGGAAGACATCGAGGCAGTTCAGAGGCGGGCTGCTAGATTTGTTACCGATAGGTTTTAACAATACTTAAGTTTTACGGAGATTCTACGGGGACTCAAATGGGAATCCCTTGAGGGAAGGGGCCGTTCTTTTCGAGAAACACTGTTGAGAAACTTTAGAGAACCGGGATCTGAAGTTGTCTGCTGAGCGATTTCACTGCCGTCAACATACATTGCGCGTAAGGACCACAAAGAAATGACAGGAGGAATTTGCGAGTGTAGTAGGAAAGGAAACGACTAGTAGTGGTACAGGGTGCACCCCGCCACACACCGATCGGTGGCTTGCGGAGTATCTACATAGATGCAGACGTATAATGTTAAATTTTACAGAAGAAGACGAACAATTCCATTTTACCCTCTACATTAAAGACATTAATCGGTGTGTGCAAGTAAAAAGTGTACGAAGAAACTGGATCACATTTGGGGATATTGGATCTTTAAAATAAATGACATTACATTCTCCCGAATATAATGGTAATGATCATAATCTAGTGTGCCGTTAATACCTCCAAATACATCACTACAGTACGCAGTTGAGAAAGAGACCCCAATGCAAGAGATTTTCACGAAAATAAACTTGTAATGTGGATATAACTGAGCTCTGCGAATCTGACCAGCTCATGTCGTAACAGATCTGCAACTTCACCGCAAATTAAACACATCATCTTGTGGTCTTCTTTCGATGTTACAAAAATATGATTGAATATTTTGTGTTCTTTGAAGTAAATGTTTCAGAGACACTTCGCAAGGATGTTACTATTTTCTTAGTCGACCCATCAAGAAGTCTCTAGATCCAGGGAATTGCACGACAGTTAAAAACGACTTGAATGAATAATGCATCTTTTTCCTTAGTGGAAACAGGATACAGATCACTACGTCGAATCTTCTGATATTGTCTGCCATTCCTAAGACTTTCAGTCCAGTTCTGTACTCTTCAGAGAGCAAACATACTTCTGTATCTCGTAACACGTTGTACCTCGTCCTTTCCAGATAAATCTGTCACATTTAGTGTAGCTGCTAGGGACCGAGTTATCTGGTGTGGTCACTGCAGATGCGACGAGTCATAAATAATGAAGGTTGTTACTGAAACAAAGTTTCAAAAAAAGTTTTCACAAAAAATGTTTGCAAATACCGTGACAGGGCTTCGTGAGTATTTTAGCAAATCCTTGCATTATCTAATAAAGTTTGACTTGCCATCCTCTGAACGCGGAACGTACTGTGAACTTATGTTTACGACATAAACCTTCGAATATAATAGCATCTCAGTTTGCAAATGTATAAAAGCAGATTTCTTATCACTAGATCTTGCATGGCCCTTGTGACAGATCATATCATAGGCAATGAACAATGAAAATGATGCTACGTAATGTGAAACGAAATTAATGTGTATAAACAACTTACTCCGCAACGGGCTGTATTCTTTTACGATTCTTCAAGTCAAACCATAAGTTTTCCTGGTGTCAGTTACTGTACTCACGCACGCCTCTCTCGAGCAGCCTCTCATCGTTCGAGCGATTACCGCCTCACAGCTCTAGAATTCCAGTATGATTTTTACAGTTTGTGAAACCCAGCTAACCTTACCAGTAAGGACAGTGGCCGGGGTTTAGTTAGTTTGGCGGCAAACAGTTTTGGTCAGTCGCGAATTCCAAATGGGACTCGATAGAGGTCCAAGCTACATTTCGTTTCTTAAATATTGTCTGTAATAAGTCTTATTCATACGAAACGTGGGTGATTCATTTACACAATCCCGCAAGTGGTATTTCCATTTCAACAAAATCAGTATACTCTAGTGCTATTTCCCCGAGGTGTCCGCCTGCTTAGCTGAATGGTAACGTGCTTGCCTCCAATGCAGCGGGCCCGGGTTCGATTCCTGGCCGGGTTGGAGATTTCCTCCCCCTGTTGACTGGGTGTTGTGTTGCATTAATCATCCTCTCATCATCGAAGCGCAAGTCACCCTATGCGGTGTCACATGAAATAGGACTTGCAACAAGGCGGTCGAACCCGGACGGGACCTCCCGGCCAACAATGTCATACGATCATTTCATTTCATTTCCCCGAGCTTTCGTTTCTGTTATTCAGAATTAGTGGTTCCTTGGTTACCTCAATTCACTTAAGGAAAATGCTGGGATGATTCCACTTAACCGGACCTGACTAATTTCACCCCTCAGCTTTCCCAAATCCTAACTTGTTTTCTGTCTGTAATACCCTCTTTGTTGTCGGTACATCAATCTCGATTTGTCCTGCTGTACTCCATGCCCTCGACGTATGTCTTTGTTACGCATGTACCTAGCTAACATTATACTGTCAAAATAAGCTCAACGTTTGTATATGGGAGGCAATAGTAGTACTAGTATGGTGATGGATCGTAGAATTTAATTGGTCCTCTGTAAATTATGTATATTTGCGCAGTTCATTCTGATGCTGTGTATGAATTATTAATGTTTCTTCTTAGGAAATCTTTCCCTTTAAAGCGGTAAGCTGTATGTCACAACAGTCGTGACGCAGTTCGAAACTCTCGTGAGAGAGCCGCATAAACAGGAGGAATATTTCTTCCAGGGAGGTCATATTCGGCATCGTAGTCTCGAGAGTGTGGAAGAAATTGGCTTCGGTTAGTGGAAAGAACACCGAGGTGACAGCCTCATTAGAATGATATATAACCCGGAGAACGCAAATTCCTTTGGGAATACCTGTACCACCAGACAAAATGATACGCCATACTATGTCAGAATGCAGTCGGAGATTTTCCTGCAAATTCCTCTGGGAACTAATCTCACAAACGTCTTTAGCTGTTACTTTCTGTGAGTCCCTGGTGTTTATGTTGATAAAAAGATGTCACCGTCTTCAATTAACTTTTTATGAAAGGGTGGTATTTTAACACAAGGGTTATAATATTTTCGGTTCTAAATATATTGGTAAAAATCGCCGATGGCTGTGTTCACATATTATATGACATTAGATATAACCTGTGACCGTGGAATAGCGTTTAACTTCCAATCGAAATTAATATAGAAAAAGGAGCACAGTGTTTAAAACATCCTCTGTAATTTCCATACATTACTGGAGATTTCCTATGACTTTCTCTAACGCAGTCATGTTATTACACCTATTCTGAACTAATTTTCTAGCTGCATTTTAATGGGTTTCCAGAAGAACTAAGATGTATTAATGATATATGCTGTAACTGCCAATGTCAGTAAAGAACCTTCTTTGTTGCACACTCCGTTTACTCTGTACAGGAGTTCCACTCGGTAGTTTATACCCTTCCCCATTAATTTTTTTATTTACTACTGTGTAATACAACTGATCTGTTGAAATTCTGGCTCACGTGGTGCCATGGAAACTGACAGCAAATAAATATATCATAATAAATTTGCCTTAAAACCTTGTTGCAGATTTTGAACAAGCTACTATCAAACGTCACGAATAATAGTTGAAGCAGTCGATGATAGTTTCCTGGAAACTTACTGAACAATGACTGGTAATACTGTAATTTGTATAGATATTTAACGATTGATAACTGATAATAATTAGCACTTTTAGAGAGGCAGGTTTCGCCTCTACACCAAAAATTGTATTTCATATCCTTTGAGGAACTTAAATTAACTTCACATTATTTACTTCACCAGAGCCTTCTTAAAGCTTTGCAGTGTATGAAGGAGTGAAGTTGATGTAATTACTTGTGTGCCCGGGTCTGGGTTTTGGTAGGCCATTGATACGGATTATAAGTTAAGTTACTTTATAGAACACATTTAAAAAATACAATTACAGTACAAACAGGGAAGAAGTACTAGATACTCTACTATCTCATAGAAAATAGCACCATTAAAAACTACCTTCGTGGGTACTTCTGCATACTCGTTTTGTGCGTAACACGAACTGTTTGTATGAGCACTATGGAATATTCAGCTTGCTCCATTTTTGAGTAGAATGTGGGATTATTTACCGTTAACGCAATCATCCATGGGTATACCTGGTTTATATTGTACGATCTCAAAGCTCTTTTTATGTTATTGGGTTAAGTGGGCTGTTGCCCTGTTAACAGGACCCAACACATCCTTTCATATAAACTGTCACTGTGTGGAATTAATTAATTCTGAATGTAATAACAACACGTAACTACCATAAAAATTTAGTTCTGATGTTTATTATTGACTATACACTCGCTTAGGAATTTGTTAATCATGACTTTGTGTAACTACATGATATGACTGACGACGACCGGAAGGGTAAGTTACTTTTCTTCGTCACGACTTCTCCATCAGCTCTGATAGAAATTCCAACGTACCTGCAGATGGTCAGCTGCGGCAGATTTTTGCCTTCAAGATACACACATTCGTTCTGTGTACTGTTTTTGTACACCATATGACTTTTGTTTGGCTTCTGCTGATCTTCATCTCGCACTTCTCTCTTCATACGTTGAAATGCGTTAAATAACTCGTCTTCAATCTCTGTCGAATGAGGCAACGTAATCACCAAGAAAGGTCGTTAGAAAGCATTTACTACAGTATCTAATTCACAAACCATCCACCTATTTAATCTTCCAAAAAAATAAAAACCCTCAGGGGCTCAGAACTGGTTTTCTGTGTACGGGCTTGGTGACACAGGGGTTCCTGAGCTAGGGACTGGAACACGACACCAGTGCTCTGTCATTATAGGCTCCGCCCATGCTTCTGCGACGACTGTACGATGCGGCGGTCGGACATTCTGTGATACAGGGAACAGGGATCTTGCCTTAGCTGCCTGGACGGCGAGGATCGTCAAAACGGCTATGAAAGAACCATCAGTCTCAAGACGTGCTACGCGCCGATGAGATGCATGGCTTTTGATGTGGAACGCTTATCGACAGAGTCCGTTATTTACGAACAGAGAGCATTGCTGGCCACGTACCACATAAGCACAGGTGTTGCGAAAGTGGGCACTTTGTTACGGCACAGAGTAATACGGGTTTTGAGTTACAAAAGTTTTAATTGAGTTTAACCGCCTTCACGTAGGTCAGGTTGGTTACGCCACGATTATCGGCGGACTAGGGAGCACGGTGACGCAAGACAGACGGGCAGCACAGTTTGCAACTCTGCAGTAGCAGGGTGAGAGAGAGCACGAAACTACAATAGATGCATATTCAATTCCTAACATAACGGATACGTTAGACAACCTAGGAAATTGTAAGAATTTTTCAACGATAGACCTAGAAGTGGTTACCACCAAGTCGAAGTGTTTCCAGATAATAGACAGAAGATACATTCACAGCCAGTTCCGGACATTACCAAATCGGAGAATGCCGTTTAGTTTGAAGAATGCTCCTGCTACTTTTCATAAGTTACTGGTGTCCTTCGTGGTTTAAAACCCAAAATTTGTTTGATTTACCTGGATGATGTAATAGTACATTCGAAAACCATGGAAGAACACTTTAAAGTTTAAATGAAGTATTTAGTAGGTTACATGAAGTACGCCTTACTTTAAGTACAGAGAAATGTCATTTTGCGCAAGCACAAGTAACAGTCAGAACAGATCGTAGACTTAATCGCCGTACGTGATTTTCCAGCTCCAAAGAGTAACAAACAATTGTAATCATATCTTGGTTTACGTAATTACTATCGTAGATTTGTAAGGGGTTTTGCTGAAATCGCACGACCATTAACCAGGTTGCTTAAGAAAGGAGTTGGTTTTCAATGGTCACCACTGTGTCAAGAGGCTTCAGAGAAACTTAAGAAAATTATAGTGTCAGATCCTGTGTTACTGTTTCCTGATTTTGAACGTGAATTTATATTGGCATGTGAAGCATCTAATATCGCATTGGGTGGTGTATTAAGTCACAGTATAGATGGAAATGAACATCCAGTGGAGTATGCCTCCAGGCAGTTAAATAAAGCAGAAGCAAATTATTCCTCAACAGAGAAGGAAATGCTAGCTGTTATATATGGAATTTCATACTTTCGTTGTTATTTGTATGATCGGAAATTGAAAATCGTTACGGACCATACTCCTCTCAGATGGTTAGTAGGGTTTAAGGATCCATCAAGCCGACTGGCGAGATGGGCATGGAATTAAGTGAATTCGATTCTGATGTGATTCATAAATCTGGAGCTTCAAATAAAAATGCTGACACGTTAAGCAGAAAGGTTACAGCTTTACAAGTAATAGGTTTTGATTTGATGGACTGGATAAAGGCACAACTAGCTGACACAGAGTGCGCATTGCTTCACACACAACTACAGTTTGAAATAGAAGAAGGCTTGCTATGCAGAACTACACGCGTTGTCGTTACTACAGCGCTGTGACAGGAAGTGTTACGTCAGGCTCATGACCATGTTCTATCAGGTCACCGAGGTAAACGTACAAAAAATCTTCGAGTAGCTGTAAGATTCTTGTGGAAGGCACATCGCAATGATGTAGAGCAATATGTAAAAAACTGTGTCCCGTGCTAGCAACGATCGGATTTAAGTCATCAAAAGATTGAGTTACTACGACTGTCTGAAGCAGAAAGACCATTATCGTTTTTAGGAGTAGACATTCTGGAATATTTTAACAAAACACCAACTGTGAACAAATATTTTTTTACAATTATGGACCATTTTTCACGTTATATTGTTATCGTACCTATTCCTAATAAGAAGGCTAGTACAGTAGCACAAGCAATGGTGATCAATTGCTTATTGAAGTACGGCATACCTGAAACTATTATTACAGACGAGGGAAAAAGTTTTCTATCGGAACTACTGAAACAAATATGTCGGTTATTACAAATTAAGAAGTTATGTACGGACGTTATATAAGATGTTGAACCACTACGTTGACTCACAGCATCAAAATTGGGATGTCCATTTGAGCCTAGTCGTCTGAGCCTACACTGCAAAACTTCATTGTGGATTGGGTCTCTCACCATACGAAGTTGCATATCGTAAGAAAATGCAATCATCTTTCAATGTACTCCAACATAAACCGAGTCCACAAGGTGAACCAGTGCAGGAATTTGCGAAAAAGTTAAAAAAAATTCGGAAAATGGTGAAACGCGCTAATGCAAAAGAGTTAGAAGACCAAGAGCGTATTATGCGAAAAACAAGTAAACTACCACAGTATTGAATAGGACAATGAGTATTGTTAACCAATCCTTATACTCCGATAAGCAAAATTAAGAAATATTTGACTAAGTATCAAGGACCGTACCAAGTTCTTGAAATGACTTCAGCAGTAAATGTAAAATGGCAATTACCAACAAGGACTCCGATAGCGCATGTGTAACGGCGTAGTTGACACATTGCCACAAATCTCTTCAACCAATCCCGGAAGATCAGAAGGATGAAAGAAGCAGCTCTCTAAGAAGGATATCTCTTATTCACTTAGATCTCGGAGTAAGTAAAGTAGGATTCTCCAGTGTAATTCAACTCTCATGTTTGTTTTTATTACGTAAGTATTATTTTTGCTTCTATTATACTGTTTTTCCTTTAGTTAGTTCTTTAAAGGAGGGAGGGGAGTGATGATGTGTACCTTTGTCTCAGGTTACGTTTTGTGCGTAGCACTGCTATATTGTTGCAAAGGAGATATAAAAGCCACAGTTGGATAAAACTGAGTTTGCATTTGATGTCTGGAAAGTGAGAAATGAAGTAATAAGGCTGTAAGAAATGTTGGTAGCATTACAGAGAGAGGTAGATGGAGGAGGACTTTTGAAGGATAAAGTGAGTACCAGGAGTTGAAACTCTTATATGAAAAACTCAGGACTCAGTTGCAACAGGTAACCGAAATTGTAATGCGAGCATCAGTACGAAGGAAGCGAGGTTGCCAGCCGGAGTGGTCGGGCGATTCTAGGCGCTTTAGTCAGGAACCGCGTGACAGCTACGGTCGCAGGTTCGAAACCTGCCTCGGGCATGGATGTGTGTGTCGTCCTTAGGTTATTTAGGTTTAAGTAGTTCTAAGTTCCAGGGGACTGATGACCTCAGATGTTAAGTCCCATAGTGCTCAGAGCCATTTGAACCATTTGAAGCGAGGTTGGTTGGACGCAGGAGGAAAGCTATTAAAACTGGTATTTGGAACAGCATATAATGTGGATATTGAGAACAGCCACAGTAAGATTCAGAGTGTACCAGAATTAGAGGAGGATACGAGAACAAAAGTGGAATGGCACACGACGTAATTGGGAAGGTGGAGCAAGGAATATTCAATGTGACTAGAAAAGTAAAATATTTAACAACGGAATTAGAGCAGTATACACATGGAACCAGAAATGTTTTGAATGGTGATTTAGAGAAGATACAAACTCATTTGAGCAGTTTAGTCGATAAAATGCTAGTAGCTGCATCACTACGCTCTCTAGCGAACACGAGCAAGGAATATTCAATGTGACTGGAAAAGTAAAAAATTTAACAACGGAATTAGAGCAGTATACACATGGAACCAAAAATGTTTTGAATGGTGATTTGGAGAAGATACAGACTCATCTGAGCAGTTTAGTCGATAAAATGCTAGTAGCCGCATCACTACGCTTTCTAGCGAACACATTAGATGACGCAAGAGTAGAGGTAGAGACATTACATCAGGCAATACACCATGGGCAGTTGAGTTCAACATTAGTAAGTCCACAGCAAATTCTCGTAGCATTATAACAAGCACAAAGAGACTTTCCCGAGGGGTTGCAGCCTATCTTACAAGTAGGAATATAGCTTTATTTCATCATATATTTACTGTAGATCAAGCTAGGATACATGTTGAAGTTAAATTTCCAGTAGTAGGAATGAATGCACATTACCAATGTTACACGGTACATCCATATCCAATAAAGTGGAGTACTATCCAGAAATGGGTACAGTTACAAACACGAGAAATATTATTTGTTTATAAGAAAAGAGATGCCATACTCAAGTAAAATAGCAAACCAGGATACATGTTGAAATTAAATTTCCAGTAGTAGGAATGAATGCACAGTACCAATGTTACACGGTACATCCATATCCAATAAAGTGGAGTACAATCCAGAAATGGGTACAGTTACAAACACGAGAAATATTATTAGTTTATAAGAAAAGAGATGCCATACTCAAGTAAAATAGCAAACCACTAAATGCCATTAAAAGGGATCTCTAAGATGGAAGCAGAAAACACAACACTGTAATTAGACAAGCATAGCAGAATCAACTAAAGTTCAATATTCCATTGTAACTTTGCACAAAGAGAAATGTAAATTAATATTTAAGAATGTATAGGTTAACTAAGAAGAAGTGAAGTTGAAAATTCGGGACGAAGTTTAACAAGGGGGAGGAATGTGTTATGGCGCAGAATAATACGGGTTGTAAGTTACAAAAATTTTTAACGGAGTTCAACCACCTTGATGTAAGGCTGGCTACGCCACGGTTAGTGGCCATACCCGCGGGCAACTTTTATGCCCTGTCGTTCACTGGATGTAGTTCTGCATGAGATGTGTTCACGATAATGCTTTTGAAAAAATTAATGGGAACCCTGCATTATTGAACCTTGTCGATATGAATCTGTAGGCAGAGATCACTCAAAAATCCTTCCTAAATGCACTTACAAATCGTGCACAAAGATCGCACAGTAAATGCACGCGGAGCTGCCTGAAGCTACTCTACGGTGGCAACTGGCGACCATCACCACAACTGCCTGGTACGACGGTGTGCTGAATCCTGTTATCATTTCACAACAGTGATGTGGTCCATTCTGCAGGACCCAAATTCAAATATGTATCCAGCCTCACGCGTAATGATGGACGAGAGCTAACAGAAACAGTCGCTGGTCTAGAACAATATACAGAGGGGCCGAGCGGATGACGCGTCTGTACGATGTCAGAAGTCGTATGGAAGCGCTCGTGGTGCAAAGAAAACTATATTATTCAAAAATGGTTCAAATGGCTCTGAGCACTATGGGACTCAACTGCTGATCAAATGATGGTTCAAATTGCTCTGAGCACTATGGGACTTAACATCTGTGGTCATCAGTCCCCTAGAACTTAGAACTACTTAAACCTAACTAACCTAAGGACATCACACACATCCATGCCCGAGGCCGGATTCGAACCTGCGACCGTTGTGGTCGTGCGGTTCCAGACTGTAGCGCCTTTAACCGCTCGGCCACTTCGGCCGGCCTTGATTATTCAGTGGATCGTTTATTTTGACAACTTTTACAAAGAATGGAGCACTGTTGGCCGTAGTTGCCTGCTGCCCTGGTCACGGACAGATCCTCCGTGTCGGACGCTGCACCAGTCCTTGCACCCGCATCCTAACGAGACATTGCTCCTCTTGCGTCGACATGGATGCTTAGCTCAGCCTGGTTGAGCAAGAATGGCTGCTACCGGCTGAGGGAGCGTACTCAATCGTATTCCATGCCTCTTCTTTCCTGAAAGTGAGTCCTGCGCCTTATCACTGGACCACCTCTCAAGATTCAGTCTTGTGGAGGCAGCAATAACGTAGTAATAGCTGATTGGCAACCGCTACTTTCGAAGTTGGAAGTTGGATAAGTCAGTCGCATAGTCTGATATAATTAGGTTCCGTCCTTTAGTAGACCGTAGCCATCTGTACGAAACATTCTTTCATGAAATAGGAAATGGAAGCAGAAAACTGAAAATTTAATAACTGTCCTGATATACCAACACAATTGGCTCGTTTTACCGACCTCCCGACTCAGCAGCATTAGTGGCAGAACAACTGAGAGAATATTTGGAATACATTTCACATAAATTTTCTCAACATGTTATAGTCTTAGGTGGAGATTTCAATTTACCATATATGGACTGGGACACTCAGATGTTTAGGACGGATGGTAGGGACAGAGCATCGAGTGACATTATACTGAGTGCACTATCCGAAAATTACCTCGAGCAATTAAACAGAGATCCGACTCGTGGAGATAACATCTTGGACCTACTGATAACAAACAGACCCGAACTTTTCGACTCTGTATGTGCAGAACAGGGAATCAGTGATCATAAGGCCGTTGCAGCATCCCTGAATATGGAAGTTAATACGAATATAAGAAAAGGGAAGAAGGTCTATCTGTTTAGCAAGAGTAATAGAAGGCAGATTTCAGACTACCTAACAGATCAAAACGAAATTTTCTGTTCCGACACTGACAACGTTTAGTGTTTATGGAAAAAGTTCAAGGCAATCGTAAAATGCGTTTTAGAGAGGTACGTGCCGAGTAAAACTGTGAGGGACGGGAAAAACCCACCGTGGTACAACAACAAAGTTAGGAAACTACTGCGAAAGCAAAGAGTGCTTCACTACAAGTTTAAACGCAGCCAAAACCTCTCAGACAAACAGAAGCTAAACGATGTCAAAGTTAGCGTAAGGAGGGCTATGCGTGAAGCGTTCAGTGAATTCTAAAATAAAATTCTATGTACCGACTTGACAGAAAATCCTAGGAAGTTCTGGTCTTACGTTAAATCAGTAAGTGGCTCGAAACAGCATATCCAGACACTCCGGGATGATGATGGCATTGAAACAGAGGATGACACGCGTAAAGCTGAAATACTAAACACCTTTTTCCAATGGTGGAAGGAAGACCGCACTGCAGTTCCTTCTCTAAATGCTCGCACAAACGAAAAAATGGCTGACATCGAAATAAGTGTCCAAGGAATAGAAAAGCAACTGGAATCACTCAGCAGAGGAAAGTCCACTGGACCTGACGGGATACCAATTCGATTCTACACAGAGTACGCGAAAGAACTTGCCCCCCTTCTAACAGCCGTGTACCGCAAGTCTCTAGAGGAACGAAAGGTTCCAAATGATTGGAAAAGAGTACAGGTAGTCCCAGTCTTCAAGAAGGGTCGTCGAACAGATGCGCAAAACTATAAACCTATATCTCTGACGTCGATCTGTTGAAGAATTTTAGAACATATTTTTTGCTCGAGTATCATGTCGTTTTTGGAAACCCAGAATCTACTATGTAGGAATCAACATGGATTCCGGAAACAGCGATCGTGTGAGACCCAACTCGCTTTATTTGTTCATGAGACCCAGAAAATATTAAATACAGGCTCCCAGGTAGATGCTATTTTTCTTGACTTCCGGAAGGCGTTCGATACAGTTCCGCACTGTCGCCTGATAAACAAAGTAAGAGCCTAAGGAATATCAGACCAGCTGTGTGGCTGGATTGAAGAGTTTTTAGCAAACAGAACACAGCATGTTTTTATCAATTGAGAGAAGTTTACAGACGTTAAAGTAACCTCTGGCGTGCCACAGGGGAGTGTTATGGGACCATTGCTTTTCCCAATATATATGAATGACCTAGTAGATAGTGTCGGAAGTTCCATGCGGCTTTTCGCGGATGATGCTGTAGTATACAGAGAAGTTGCAGCGTTAGAAAATTGTAGCGAAATGCAGGAAGATCTGCAGTGGATAGGCACTTGGTGCAGGGAGTGGCAACTGACCCTTAACATAGACAAATGTAATGTATTGCGAATACATAGAAAGAAGGATCCTTTATTGTATGATTATATGATAGCGGAACAAACACTAGTAGCAGTTACTTATGTAAAATATCTGTTAGTATGCGTGCGGAACGATTTGAAGTGGAATGATCATGTAAAATTAATTGTTGGTAAGGCGGGTACCAGGTTGAGATTCATTGGGAGAGTCCTTAGAAAATGTAGTCCATCAACAAAGGAGGTGGCTTACAAAACACTCATTCGACCTATACTTGAGTATTGCTCATCAGTGTGGGATCCGTACCAGATCGGGTTGACGGAGGAGGTGGAGAAGATCCAAAGAAGAGCGGCGCGTTTCGTCACAGGGTTATTTGGTAACCGTGATAGCGTTACGGAGATGTTTAACAAACTCAAGTGGCAGACTCTGCAAGAGAGGCGCTCTGCATCGCGGTGTAGCTTGCTCGCCAGGTTTCGAGAGGGTGCGTTTCTGGATGAGGTATCGAATATACTGCTTCCCCCTACTTATACCTCCCGAGGAGATGACGAATGTAAAATTAGAGAGATTAGAGCGCGCACGGAGGCTTTCAGACAGTCGTTCTTCCCGCGAACCATACGCGACTGGAACAGGAAAGGGAGGTAATGACAGTGGCACGTAAAGTGCCCTCCGCCACACAAGATTGATAACACCTTCAAAAAACATGAAATTACTATATTATTCAAAACAAGTATTACAATACAAAAGATATTAAAAACTGTGATAGAAGAGAATGACAAATACAATAATTCATGAATATATTAAACAACACGTAATAGCTGTTGATCGGATTCCACTGGGCTGACTGCAAGAAATATGTTTATCAGGTACAAAAAACATATAAGGGAATCGAGAAGTGGATGTACATGCTTCAAATACGCAGAACATCTAATAAAAGAAAATCACACTGGGATAAAAATAGGTATGGCAATCTTATTCTGCAAGAATAAATAAAAGGGTATGCTCACTCTACAGGAAGGATATTTCATATATTAGTCCACAAATAAAAATGTAAATATATTCGATAACCAAAAGAATGATAACAAAGGAACGATACTGAAACAAATTCACAATTTACCGTACAACAACAAGAAAATTATCAATAACAATAAACCCAAAAATTCCCTTTCGCTCTCAGTCATTCACTCACATGCACGCGCACCATGCAGACACACACACACACACACACGCACACACACACACACACACACACACACACACACACACGCACACGCACGCACACACACACACACACACACACACACACACACACACAGAATTTGCCCACCGCCTACCATACCTTCATCCATCTCCACCATACTTTACTATTATTCTCTAAAGCTTCCGAGATATGTCAGTCAGCCCTGAAACATGTAAGCAAGACGATGGGTAGTGTGCTGCAGTAGATATGTTTAAGTGTGACCTAGTAATTTTTCTTATCTAAAATAAAAATCATAACTAGTCTACTGTGTTAAGGCAAGGCTGGAAAGCCTTATCGAAAAATGTTTCACTTACATAGTAGAGCAGAGAATTTATAATATGACGCCGGTTAGCATTACTTCAGCGTATCATAAAAGGACACGAGTGTATGGTCTGAACTGGTGTAGGTTAAATACACTAAGAAAATTTTTTTCTTCGTTGATTGGTTGATTCGTGGGAGGGGACCGAACAGTGAAGTCATCGGTCCCATAGGATTAGGGAAAGATGGGGAAGGATGTCGTCCTTACCCTTACAAAGAAACAGTCCCGGTATTTGCCTGGAGCGATTTAGGGACATAACGGCAAACCTAAATCAGGATGGCCGGACGCGGGTTTCAAAAGTCGTTCTTCCGAATGCGAGTCCAGTGTGCGCCCCCACACTCGGTCAGATTTGTTCTTGAGTATCATATTAAATATTCTGTGTGCATCTCACTTAACGCTTTGTGTTCTTGATCTATGTTACGTATTTTGGCTGTTAACCGCATTTCTGATTACGATAATATTGAGTATACTTAGTACAAGATGAGTACTGAAGAAAATATCAGCGAGTAAGTTACTAATCCAGCAGTAATTCGGGTTTCAAAGGCTGAAACAGAAAACCAACAGAGAGCAGAGAAGTGTTGTCGGTGTAGGAGCGAACGCTTGCAGCGCCGCTCCGGGGTGTCAATTGATATATCCGCTCAGCGTAGCGACGTGAACACCCGACGAATAATTGCATTTAGCTGACTCGAGGGGTTCATTGCCTCTGCTATCATTACCATCAAGAATTCCGCTACGATGCCAACGTTTCAGTTCCCGTTTCACAGTAGATGCTTTCCACGTGCTGTAGGAAAACGAAGAAACGTATACATGCCACGGAGCCGCTACATATCTGTTCGAACAGTTGCAAAAACAATGCATTAGAAGAGTTCATATGTTAGTTCTAAGTAATACATGGTGTCTTCAAAGATCATGTAACTCGACACGTGACTAACAGAGAAAAAGATGAAGTTCGTCTGCAGCACGAACTCGAGAAGTATTTTGTTCGTTCTTTAAACAATATCTACATGACCTCCGCTTGTGGTACGTACAGTATCTAGTCGCAATTCCAAAGTCGGTTCATCTCTGTCCACAGGTACAATAATGTTCTGAAAAATTCAGCTTGTTTTTTTTTCTCATCCTTTGCAACAAATTCAGTCCGTACAGAAACGAATCAAGACGCCTCAGAATAACCGGTCCACATGTATAATTCTGTCCGTATCTTCGTCACTTCTTCTTGTCCTGCCCACAGATTCACACTTCCTATTTCCATGAAGCTCAAGTTCCGTTATTTTATGGATGGCTGCATCGCGTTCTGAAATTTCTCTGAAGTTGGGTATCTGACTTCTTTCAATAAACCAAACCACCCACTGCTCCTTTTCCTGTAAAGACTCCATTCATCGATTCATTTATGGTGCTTCTACCACCGTGCAACAACAAAGAAAAAACTTTTTCACAGTTATGTTGCTCTTGTCACCCGTAAAGAAGATATTTATCAGTTAGTACTTCAGTCAAACTTTACTATTTTTCTCTTATTTAATTACAAGTTGCATTATACATCAAAGAAGCTGGGAGGCACCTTTTGGGTCACCAGTGCAATCGGTATTCAGTATACGCTCTCTTTTTCATGTCCCAAACACGTCTGCTATCAACTGTCGTTCTCTTTGTTGGTTAGCAGGCTGGGCTGCCGTTACTGGTGGCTTTGGAGGAAGTAACCGCTTCGACAGTTTGCAGGACCTGTGATTCTACGTTTATTTCATTAGAGAATTAAGCCATAAATTAAGATAAAAATCTCTGTCTGCCAATTTTCTATACGTATCCTAGACAAGTGTAAAACAGAGATTACTTAACATCGTTTCCTCTCTGCAGGAGTAATTTTGGCTCAGGTTAACGTTAAGACATCCAACGGCCTTGCCACAGTGGTAACACCGATTCCCGTCAGAAAACCGAAGTTAAGCGCTGTCGGGGTGGCTAACACTTGGATGTGTGATCATCCGGCCTGCCGAGCGCTGTTGGCAAGCGGGCAGCACTCAGCCCTTATGAGGCAAATTGAGGAGCTACTTGATTGAAAAGTAGCGACTCCAGTCTCGTAAACTGACATCCAGTGATGCCTGAGAGCTGTGGATGACACGGTGGCCGGTAGGTAAAAAAAAAAAAAAAAAAAAATGTGTCAATTCCTAAGGGACCAATCTGCTCAGGTCATCGGTCCCTAGACTTACACACTAGTTAAACTTATACTACGACCAACGCAAACATCCATGCCCGAGGGCGGACTCGAACCTCCTGCGGGAGGGGCCGCGCAATCCGTGAATGGCGTGTTTGGACGGAGTTTAATTTGGTTTTCAACTTGAAGACAACGCTTTTCCAACTGTAAATATTGGTGATCATCAAGGTGGCACTGACCGTTAGAGAAGCTCCTTGGTTTGAATAAGGACGGCTGGAACTCAGGAGAGATCCCCCAGAATTCGCTGATAAAACTGTCATAACCTTTTGTAGGAACGACCATTTAGAGTGACAATAGGAACGTCCTTCCCATAACTTAGGATGTCGTAGACAAACGTGAGCCACCGACGACAAAACACGGCGAGATACTACGAGCTACAGATTAAGTAACGCGCCACCATACCCCATTGTTGCTCCTCATTGCTAGAAACTCTGACTCTCGCTGATCTTAGCCTTACAGGGGCAACATTGATTACATATTTGTAATTGTTGTTTTAATTGATGCTTCATAACACTTGAACTTAGTACTGGATTCATGTGCACCTCGATTTCAATGCTTAATATATGTTTTCTTTGTCTTTGCAAATCCTGAATACGGGATATATTACAAGTAAGAGGTCGAACTTGGGCTCTCTCCATTGTTTTCGTTCTTGTGCTGCTCCTCGTTTTCAAGTACATCTACATGATTAGCTTCGATTAATCAGTGTTCAAAATGACTGTTGAATTCATACCTGCGATTAGGACCAAGTTAAATTATTCAAAAGCCAATCGGTGTGGCATCACCTTCACTGGATTCCATTTGTTAGTGGAAACGGTGGGCAGGAGGGGTGACACTTCACAGAGCCATTTAGAGTAATCACAGAGCATATGTAAGAAAATATCTGCGTAGATTAAGACTCAAAATGTCGATAAAGGCTCCGAAGAGCCGCAGAGCTGTAGACTTATACGCTTAATAAAACAGCTTCGCAAAATTTCAGGAGGGACAACTATGAATGCCCCTTCATAACCACATTGAGATCCTGGGGCTTAGCCCATGTCATTTTGGCTTGAGTAGAGAAAAGTCGCTCGATGACACCATCAATCAGGCTTTCAGATAGTACGCTTAACAAACAAGAAATAGTGTGCGGCAATTATGATCGACCACGCAAACGTCTTCGACAATTTCTGGTGAGTTGCAATGTTCGATCGTCTAAGAGGTCTCTGGGTGTCAAAGTCTATTTATCTAAGTCTCATGGATTACTTTAATGACACACAGTCGAATGGTTTTGTCGGTGGCACACAGTAATAAGGACGATTAGGAACGACGGCCCACAGGGCTCAATATGTGGAACAAATTTGTGGAAACAGGGAATTTAGACACTGCTGGAATTGTGGAATGGGAGTGACGAAATGAAGAGAGTGGAGCTTATGCTAATTTTAGTGTCCCTGTATACAGCAGATAAGACAGCAGCAGTGAGGGAGAGATGGTGCAAGTTGTCAGCAAGAAGTCGCATGGGCGGCACCGCTAATGTTGCTGTAAGCCATCCCAGGGGTGTCATCAGCCACTTGTTCTGTGCTGTACAAAAAGTTTAGTCTGTCATCTTACTGCATAAGATAAACTGCTTTGTTTCTGAATATCTGGTTTTCCGTATCAGTTTAATTCAGGGCACAGGCAACGACGACTCTTGATCTGTTTGCAGATGACGCTTTCGTATCAGGATGGAAAAAAATGATATCTTGTTGGTGATCTCTGGGGAGGACTGACTGAAGCTTGAAGAAAATTCAAAAAACAGATTGAAAGCTACAGCAGTGATGAAGGAGCAACAAATTAGCAATAGCTGCAGACAAAGCTGCATTGTCTGTTCTCAAAACGGAATCCATCCCTTAAGCTGTATAACAATTCAGTTTCGTGTAGCACTGTGTATTGGTATTCAGGAGGTATCTTCAACGTCAGAAAAAAACTTTTCATAACATACAGATATGGTCTGTCAAATGGCAATTGAAATCATACACGTAACTGCCGGCATCGGCACTTCTAACAAAAACTTACCCTAGGAGTATTGAGTGCCACTGAGGGCTTCCCAGGGACAGCTAGGACTCACCGGTTACGCCTAGTACGACACAGTGCACTCTAAGACTTCGGTGATGGGGAGCCTGAAGTACCAGAACTCTGAAATTCACCTCATCATCCTGGGAATATGTCTGCTGATATCGAAGTCCGATAGCATGCTGCAGAAAATTGGTTACGTTGAGGTAACACAGATGTTACAAGAATTTACAGGTTCCACAACAAATTTCCGAAGCTGGACATTTGACAAATGGCATGGTTCCTGGGACACTGGAAATACAGAATGCGTGTGCCAGTATCCTTCCAAATACCAGACGGAGACTACAAATGAATTACATTATCAATCAGTGGCTTTTTGGTTCAGTTTATGTCTTGACACGGCGAATATCCACAATATAGAGAATATCTTGAACAATAACCACTTGGCTGTTCTTGTAAATAATTTAACGATCGATTTCGTAGCCTAGAAGCCACATCATCAGGCTACATCTACTAAATCAGAAAAAGCGTTCGCTAAAATTATGGTTGAATTATAGTTACAGTCAGTAGTGAGAAATACAATAAATTACTTACATAATGAATCATGGCATTAAGGTTGCAACATGGACGGGACCGAACATTCATTGCCCATGAATAAGTGACACAATTAGCGCATCGTCAGGTAAGAGGAAAGTATGGGTCCGCGGTACCTCAAGCTTGCATAATTAAAAAAAAAGCTATACAAACATTAAAAAAATATCCTCCCAACCTAATGCGATAAGACATCAATAATCGGCCAGAACATTTAAAAATGAAAAACACCTGCCACGATTACGGAAAGCACTACAGCAGACTGAACATAGACGGTTAACCGTTAGATATAGTACCACAATCCATCCAGAGTACCTAAAATTAATGAAAATGTGGGGAGTATCGATAAGATATCATACAGTAACAAAAACGGTGTACAGACAATAACAAATGGCTAAATTTGTGTGACAATTACATCCCATAAATAAAGCAGTCCGCAATGCATGGAGATGCAGGCGGGAAAAACTGTTTCGGTGTTGGAAATGGGGTCTACTCATACTCAGTGGGACGATATAACCTGCAGAAATTCGCGTAGCACGGTCACATTCGCAGACAAAAGAATGTTAGGGGTCCGTCTCTTTTGTATGTGCTCAGGGCAGACTTCGCAAGACACCCGTTTCAGTTCGACGTTGATCCATTAACTCGGTTTTTTTTTAAATTACAGAGGGTAGCTAACCCTCTGACCGAACACGCTGAGTTGTCGTGCCGGCATCTCGAATAACGTAACAGAACAGTTACAAATGACAAAGAACCATGAGCGGGAAATAACACCTTTTGTCATATGATAATTAGGTACCTAATACTGGTAGAAATTATAATAAAGAAAAATATAAATTATTATTTTGCTCTGAATCTCCACAACGAAACTATGTCTCGAAATCTGGCATAAAATTCAAAGACATTACAGTCGTAAGTAAAGTACACTAATTGTAAGATGCAATCAATACCTTCGCTGCGCGACAGCGATGACAATGTTACCAATGATAGTGCAACAAAAGCGGAGTTACTAGGTACGGTTATCTGATAGTCCTTCACCAAAGCGGATGAAGTAAATATTCAAGAGTTCGAATCAAGAGCAGCTGTCAACATGAGTAACTTACAGGCAGATATCCTCATTGTAGAGAAACAATTCAAATAACTTGAAAAAGGCCAGTAATCTGTTCCAGAAAGTATACCAGTGAGGTATAAAGACGTTAAACGACGAGGATATTTGATTCAAAATTACAAATCATGAACACACCAGATCGCAATGCATGGGGATGCAGGTGAGAGAGTGGCCAGCTATAGACAGAGCGATAAGCCGTGTCGATGGTGAAAATCGGGTATATCGATTTAGTAGCTCCATACTTAGCAATATATACAATACAACCGCTCGCTCGACGAATGATCCGTAACTTAAGGCTTGAAAGTTACGCAATGCAAAACAGGACACAACAACGGAATTACGAGCAATCCGTTGAATTACAGAACCGTATCACTAACGTCGATGTGCAGTAGGATTTTGGGACATTTACCATATTCGAATGTTAGGAATTACATCCGAGAAAACGATGTGTTAACACGTAGTCACCCCGGATTCATGAAATATCGCTCATGTAAACAGAAATAGCTCTTTGTTCTCATGAAGTAATAAGTGCTATTTTACAGGTGCTCTCACATTGTGTAGATTTGCAGAATACTTTTAATACTGTTACTCACAGGTGAAAACTAATCAAAGTGCGTACATATGGAGTATTGTCTCAGTTCTGTGACTGGATTTGTGATTTCCTATCAAATACGTCACAGTTCGTAGTAACTAACGGAACGTCATCGAGTAAAACGTTCATTCCCCAAGCAAATGTTGTAGAGTCTCGGCTATAAGTGATTAGGGAGGCAACCTTAACAGACATCTTTGGTTTTTTGTTAGTGATGATGTCATTTACCGTCATCAGAATAGCAAAATCTATATGAAGAATTGTTGAGACAAGGCGTAAGTGTGGAGCGGATAGAGGAAATTGACCCTAAATAATGAAAAGTGTGAGGACATATAACGCGAGTACTGAGAGCAAACCATTATGTTTCTGGTACACGATAAATCGACCAAACATAAAGCTTGTCAATTGAACTAAATACCGAGGGTTTGTTTTTACGAACAAACTAAACTGTAACTCTCATATACAGGGTGTTACAAAAAGGTACGGCCAAACTTTCAGGAAACATTCCTCACACACAAAGAAAGAAAATATGATACGTGGACATGTGTCCGGAAACGCTTACTTTCCATGTTAGAGCTCATTTTATTACTTCTCTTCAAATCACATTAATCATGGAATGGAAACACACAGCAACAGAACGTACCAGCGTGACCTCAAACACTTTGTTACAGGAAATGTTCAAAATGTCCTCCGTTAGCGAGGATACATGCATCCACCCTCCGTCGCATGGAATCCCTGATGCGCTGATGCAGCCCTGTAGAATGGCGTACCGTATCACAGCCGTCCACAATACGAGCACGAAGAGTCCATACATTTGGTACCGGGGTTGCGTAGACAAGAGCTTTCAAATGCCCCCATAAACAAAAGTCAAGAGGGTTGAGGTCAAGAGAGCGTGGAGGCCATGTAATTGGTCTGCCTCTACCAATCCATCGGTCACCGAATCTGTTGTTGAGAAGCGTACGAACACTTCGACTGAAATGTGCAGGAGCTCCTTCGCGCATGAACCACATGTTGTGTCATACTTGTAAAGGCACATGTTCTAGCAGCACAGGTAGAGTATCCCGTATGAAATCATGATAACGTGCTCCACTGAGCGTAGATGGACGAAACTAAAATGAGCTCTAACGTGGAAATTAAGCGTTTCCGGACACATGTCCACATAACATCTTTTCTTTATTTGTGTGTGAGGAATGTTTCCTGAAAGTTTGGCCGTACCTTTTTGTAACACCCTGTAGACAATGTTGAGGCGAAACCTAACAAAAGACTGTGACTCATTCGTAGGACACTTAGAATATCCGATAGATCTACTAAAACGTTTCCTGTTACGACGAAATCATTTCACGAAATTAAGATCACCTGCTTTCGCCTCCGAATACAAAAATACACTACGCAACCAAATAAAAAGACCAACTTTTTGAAAACGGCTTAATTGTCTCCTACTGCGACGCAAAAGTCTGTAATTTGCCTGAAAGGTGCCTACAACCTTCCTCTGTAACGGTGCAAAGGCGTGGCGTCCTGCGACGTCATTCTCGTGCTCAGAAACGCTAGCAACTCGAAGGTGTCGCCACATTCGAAGAAAGGGGACATAGCTCAGAACTTCATGCGAACTCTACTGTGAGTTATCGATGTCACATTCAACGGAATTTAATTAAAATTCTGCCGAAAACCACAGCGCACGTGTCACTCGATGAAAATGTCGTCAAAGTCCCTCTTATCCTCATTTCCCACCTTCTTTTGATGTCTCTGTAATGGAGGTCAGAACTCCGACACCCAGCATTGAAATCACTCTGTCTTCTAATAGGTGACCGTTGAAAACATTTCTGACACACCACCGCCCAGAATCGATACGATAGGACCTCTGGTGGCGGCATGAAGAGCCTGAATGGAACTATCTCTTTCCCTGGGTCGTTGATTCCCATACATTTATCAGTCGAAAACGACAGTTCAAACGGCGATGAGCAACAGGCTGAAGTTCTTAATAACCTTCGGGAATGCTGACACCCTCGGATGTTTGAATCCTTGTATAAGGACAGTGTGCGTCTGCATCCCCATTGAAAGTGATTGCAACGCTTTGCAATGCCAGGCGACCGCAATTTTTGCTCTCGTGTAAAGGATGGAACCACTAGGGATCGCTCATATCCATTAGACGAAATTTAAATGTGACCTGAAGCAGCAAAGGGTACTCTTGCTTTCTCAGCCCTCCTGTTTTCTACCCTCCTTGTGTGTATGTATGTATGTGTTGAACTGGGGACTTAGAAACGTCGGAGAGGCTTCGTCCCGCCGTAGCCCACAGTAGTTCACAACCCCACAGCAGGCCACAGCACTCCATCCACCCCACGACCGCCCCACACCGAACCCTCCCCCCCCCCCCCCCCCCTCCACGGGAACGACTCATACCAGACGAGTGTAACCCCAAATGTTTGCGTGGTAGAATAATTATTGTGATCGCGTATGAGGATATGGTGTTTGTGCAGCAATCGCCGACACAGTGTAACTGAGGCGGAATAAGGGGAACTAGCCCGCATTCGCCGAGGTAGATGGAAAACCTCCTTACACACCATCCGCAGGCTGGCCGGCACACCGGACCTCGACACGGGGGATTCGTGCTGGGGACCGGCACACCTCCCCCCTGGGGAAGCGGGGCGTTAGAACGCGCGGCTAACCGGGCGGGCTCCACCCTCCTTTGATATGATCAGGTGCAACGGTTGCAGCGAGTTTGATGCCAAACTGGGGTGGTCATAGAGACACTCTTTGCCGTTTTATTCACGCCCGTGTTTACGTTGCACTCACCCGTGATAAAGCAACAGGAGGGCGGAAAATAGAGGAGCTGAAAAACTATAAGCACCCTGTGCTGTTTCGGAACTCGCTCAAACTTCGTCGAATAGTTTTGAACGGTCTCTAGCGGTTCCACCCAGTAAACGCGAGCAAAAATTATGCTCGTGCTGTACTCCGAAGGGGTGCGATGACGTTTTTCAGGAATCCAACCCCAGAATATTCTTAGAGATGTTTTGAAGCGTCCCAAGGTGCCAGCGGTTACGGTCTTTCGAAAAAGTGATCATTTAATATTGTTGCCCAGTGTATTTTGTTAGTTACCACCTATACAGGGAGAAATAATCATAGCAGTAAAATAAGAGAAATTGGAGATTGCACGAAAATATTTGAGTGTTCGTTTTCCTTTGGCACATTTCGAGAATGGTATAGTTGAGAAATAGTCTGGAGGTCGTTCGATTAACTGTTTGCCAGGCACTTAGGTGTGAACTGCAGAGTAATCACATAGATTTAGATGCAATTATAATTAAATTATTAAATGTTTAATGTTAAATAAGTAGTACCTAATACATTACATTTGAAACCAGAATGGTATTGGGCTAGCTCGGCACTTAACTGACCATATCTTAACCATAGGGAAAAAATTCGGGCCGGCCGGAGTGGCCGTGCGGTTCTAGGCGCTACAGTCTGGAACCGAGGGACCGCTAAGGTCGCAGGTTCGAATCCTGCCTAGGGCATGGATGTGTGTGATGTCCTTAGGTTAGTTGGGTTTAATTATTTCTTAATTCTAGGCGACTGATGACCTCAGAAGTTAAGTCGCATAGTGCTCAGAGCCATTTGAACCAAAAAATTTGGAAATTTGTGGTAAGATCCTATGCGACCAAACTGCTGAGGTCATCGGTCCCTAACGCTACACACTACTTAATCTAACTTAAACTAACTTACGCTAAAGACAACACACACACCCATACCTGTGGGAGGACGCGAACGTCCGAAGGTGGGAGCCGCTTGGACAGTGACAAGCCGCTTCAGACAGCGCGGCTAACCATAGGGAATTCGTTATACAGAATAGTAATAGGTAAATAGAGAAGACATTTCCAGAAAATATACAGGTGGCTGAGAGTGTAAGACGTCTTCTTATGTGGTGCAGGTATAACTCAAAAACATATCCAAGCAGCATGCATCTAAAGGGCACCAAAAGAAAGTCACAGGGAAGGAAAATTAGTTCATGCATTATAGTTCTTCGTTTCATTACTTATGTGCATTTTATTTTATTTTAAATGTTGTATGACTTATTTATTTAATTATATTTTGTTAAGATAAAAAATGAAATGAGTGTATAGTTTTGTTGGCCGGGAGGCCCCACCCGGGGAAATTCGGCTGCCGAATGCAACTGTTATTTCAGTCGACACCACATTGAGCGACTTGCGTGCCGGTGATGAGGATGGAATGATGATGAGGACAACACAACACCCAGTCCACGAGTGGGTAAAATCTCCAACATGGCCGGAAATCGAGCCTGGGCCCGCTGCAAGGGACCACACAGCTAAGCAGACGGACTTTTTTAAGATATTATTCTATAAGTTGGTAACTGCATTCCTCTATTATCCGAGTTAAGTAGTTAAAAAGTACCATTGTTTAAGTGATTTAAGTTTTGTTAAATACACTCCTGGAAATGGAAAAAAGAACACATTGACACCGGTGTGTCAGACCCACCATACTTGCTCCGGACACTGCGAGAGGGCTGTACAAGCAATGATCACACGCACGGCACAGCGGACACACCAGGAACCGCGGTGTTGGCCGTCGAATGGCGCTAGCTGCGCAGCATTTGTGCACCGCCGCCGTCAGTGTCAGCCAGTTTGCCGAGGCATACGGAGCTCCATCGCAGTCTTTAACACTGGTAGCATGCCGTGACAGCGTGGACGTGAACCGCATGTGCAGTTGACGGACTTTGAGCGAGGGCGTATAGTGGGCATGCGGGAGGCCGGGTGGACGTACCGCCGAATTGCTCAACACGTGGGGCGTGAGGTCTCCACAGTACATCGATGTTGTCGCCAGTGGTCGGCGGAAGGTGCACGTGCCCGTCGACCTGGGACCGGACCGCAGCGACGCATGGATGCACGCCAAGACCGTAGGATCCTACGCAGTGCAGTAGGGGATCGCACCGCCACTTCCCAGCAAATTAGGGACACTGTTGCTCCTGGGGTATCGGCGAGGACCACTCGCAACCGTCTCCATGAAGCTGGGCTACGGTCCCGCACACCGTTAGGCCGTCTTCCGCTCACGCCCCAACATCGTGCAGCCCGCCTCCAGTGGTGTCGCGACAGGCGTGAATGGAGGGACGAATGGAGACGTGTCGTCTTCAGCGATGAGAGTCGCTTCTGCCTTGGTGCCAATGATGGTCGTATGCGTGTTTGGCGCCGTGCAGGTGAGCGCCACAATCAGGACTGCATACGACCGAGGCACACAGGGCCAACACCCGGCATCATGGTGTGGGGAGCGATCTCCTACACTGGCCGTACACCACTTGTGATCGTCGAGGGGACACTGAATAGTGCACGGTACATCCAAACCGTCATCGAACCCATCGTTCTACCATTCCTAGACCGGCAAGGGAACTTGCTGTTCCAACAGGACAATGCACGTCCGCATGTATCCGGTGCCACCCAACGTGCTCTAGAAGGTGTAAGTCAACTACCCTGGCCAGCAGGATCTCCGGATCTGTCCCCCATTGAGCATGTTTGGGACTGGATGAAGCGTCGTCTCACGCGGTCGGCACGTCCAGCACGAACGCTGGTCCAACTGAGGCGCCAGGTGGAAATGGCATGGCAAGCCGTTCCACAGGACTACATCCAGCATCTCTACGATCGTCTCCATGGGAGAATAGCAGCCTGCATTGCTGCGAAAGGTGGATATACACTGTACTAGTGCCGACATTGTGCATGCTCTGTTGCCTGTGTCTATGTGCCTGTGGTTCTGTCAGTGTGATCATGTGATGTATCTGACCCCAGGAATGTGTCAATAAAGTTTCCCCTTCCTGGGACAATGAATTCACGGTGTTCTTATTTCAATTTCCAGGAGTGTATATTATGTACCCTGTAAATAATCGGAGTGCAGGATCGCTCATTCAGGAATCTGACAAGGGGAAGAAGCTGGGCAGCGCCTCTGACGAGTGAAGTTGGGCAACGTTACAGTTTCCTTCAGTAGATGACTAAACAAGAAGAGCAGAACGGATGAAGTCATCGCCAGCCAATGGCGATGCCCGACTTCTATAACCTTTAGCCTTTCTGGGTGATGGTTTCGTTGTTGGAGTAGGTCTGGCCAGAAGACTCTCATAAATGTCCCCCAAACCAGATCCTCAGTCTCAGATATCCTCAGGTAGTCTCATATTTATTCATATGTGCTCAGCCTGCTGGTGTCCACCCATGAGGAGCAGCCTTTGACGGCCGGCTGTCAACTAATCTAGGAGTCTGCAAACTTCTATGGAACTGCAAGACCCAACCTGCTGGTATGACAGCTGTTAGCCGCAGTGCCACTGTTGTTGCCGAGTCCAGTATCGAGAACTTACTGACTTTTATCCAGAGGACCTCCTGGTCGTCTACGGTACGAGCCGGGAGACGTGCATCTACTCTTCAGCAATCACAAGGGGAGGGGACTCCCTGCTGTATGATTCGGCTGCTGTGGACAGAATCCGCTGCTGCGCCTTACGTCTCCTGTTCTAGGAGCCACGGTGTGATCTGGTGCACGTCAGTGCGCCCGCGCCTATATGCTTGGCTGCTTGGCTGCCACTAGACCAGGGCGTTATAACAAACATGTTCGCGGAGCATGCTGTGAGCAGCAGGGCGCGAACATGGAGCTTGGCGAGCACGGTACCCCCCGCCCCTCTTACCAGCACAGGGCGGAGATGGAGTGGAGGACAGAACAGCTACTGCTGCGTGTTCGTTACTCGATTTCTGCTCAGAACGAACACTTGTACTAGTTTCGCATTCACGTCGTACACATTTTTCTGGTGACAAAGGACATAACCCTGGCGTCCGTATTACGAACCCGCCAGTTCATTTGAAGCGCATACAGTCTATCGAAGTCACTGTAATCACATCACATGAGGATCCGTGGGTTGACAGGATAATAAAACGGCATTTTTGCAGTTACGCAGTATAAGTGATTATTACACTAATGAACATAGCCTACTACGGCTAAAAGTTATAACATGATTACATTCACTTCATGTGTACAAATGTACGGAATAGTTAATACCTGACTTTTCTGTTTTCCAATTGTCAGAAGTAGGTTGTTTATAAATCTGATATATTAGAATTAAAGCAGATCGCCTTCGTAATTTTCAGAGTTTCTGTGTGTGACAATCTAAACGCGATCTTCAAAAGCTGTATGTTCTAGGATAGGTTATTGAGATAGGATTGCGGGAAGTGGGACGCCAAACGATTGCATTTAGCACCATAATCTATCATTAATACCTGCACATTCATTTTTATTAAAATATGTATATTAAAAAGAAATATTAGGTTTATACCACTAACTCCACCCGCGCCCCCCTTGCAACATCATCACGCCCCGCCAGGGGGGCGTGCCCCTCAGTTTGGGAACCCATGCCATAAGTATTCGTTGACGCCCAGTAGGAATTCCTCAACCGCCAGACGGCGTTCCCATTAGAGGAAACAGAAGGAGATTGTATGGTTCCAGTAAGTTTGGATAATTTCAGCACTCATAGAGTGTGTTTACCAAGAGATTAACTGATTGCAAACTGGGGCATCCGAGATAAGGATGGTCTGGATAGGATGAGTAAGGACCTTTTCCACAAGCAGACTTTCAGTGTGACAAGTCAGCTAAGGAAGCTTTGTTAATACAGTGAATCTATCCATACAATCATTGTGGATTGTTACCTACAACACAGGTAACTCTGCACAGAAAGCCAACAGGTAATGATGCCCCAGCGACAAGAGGCCACACAGGATCCCAGGTCACATACAACTATAACGGAAAAGTTTGTTCAGCAGCAGATGGCTGAGTCATTGCAGAAGACAGCTGTAGTCCATGGGGTGCAGCCATTGTAACTGTCCTGAAAAAATCACCGGAAGGCAAAAAGGAGCATAGATCTTACTGTGACTACAGGTACCTAAACACAAGAACTACTATGGATGTCTACGCCGTGTCGAATAAAACCGCGACTTCAGAAAAAAGATAAGAGTTCTTCTGGGAACCCTGATAAAAACCGCATTTACTGTCATTTGGGATCACCATCAATATTGTCGGACACCATATGGTCTTAAGAATGTGCGAGCTATCTTTTGGAGGCTACTGGATGGGGTACTCAGAGGACTAAAATCGAGACTGGGTATAGTTTATCTCGACGAAAAAATAGGTTATCTCAAGGACCTGGAAGAGAACATGCATGATTGGAGAAAGTTTTTGAGAGGTAGAGTTCAGTACAGTTAACGCTCAATACTGAGATCATGAAATTAGTCATGAAGGTGTGAATGCTGATCCACATTTTGTTTCTGCAGTATCTGCTTTACAATCATCACAAACAACAAAGTAGCTCCAATCAATTTAGGGCTCTGTAACTATTATAGGAAATTTGTTGAGGGGTTTGCCAAAACTGCTAAGCTGTTGAACCATTTGTTGAAAGAAGATGTAGCCTTATAGTAGCTGACTGATTGCCAGACAGCATTGAAAAGATTAAGGCAAGCATTGACAACAAGTCTGGTACTGATATTTCATAACTATGACAGGAAATTTATTCTGTTGTGTGACATGACATATCTGACGACTGAATGTATTCATCAGGATGTAGATGACAAGGGACACCCAACAGGGATATGCATTAAGACAGTTGAATAAAGCAGAACAGAATTACTCAGCCACACAGACGAAAATATTGGCTGTCATTTTTGTTATTATTTATTTCCATTGTTACGTGTGTAGGGAATAGTTTAAAGTTGTGGCAGACCGCGCTACATCGAAGTGGATGCTGGGTTCAAATATCTTTCAATGGCTTAATGCATTGTGTTCTGAAATTGACTAAATTTGACTATGAAATCATATTCAAACCAGGCAAGAAACACATTAATGCCTCTGCTTCAGCAAGAAGATTGGGGACATGCAAGCACTGGGAAGGAACCTTACTAAATGGCAAAAAACACAAGCATCTGATGCTCACTGCCAAATACATGACATAAAGCCACAGTTTACAATGTATGATGGTCTGTTGTGTAGCAAGACAGATTACAGACGTTATGTAACGGTACCTGCTGCTTTAAATGATGAAGTGTTAAAAACAGCCATGACCATATACCAGTTATTCATGGGGGTTGAGAACGACTGATCAACTAGGAGGCATGAAATTTTGGGTGCAGACAAGGAGACATGACGTTGAGCAGCATGTCGGCAATAACATACCATTTGTGCAATGTGTCAACATCAGTCACTAACAAATATTATTGTGGGTATTGCTGGATGCTTACAAACCATTTGAATGGTGGGAATCGATAGTTTAGTGCCATTCTACTGAACACCAGCTGTTAACCGTCATGTGCTAACCATCATAAACCATTTTTCACTTTATGTAATAGTTCAAGAAATATGTTTGCAGTTGTGAATATGGACAACTATCAACTGTATAATGGATTGACAAAAATGGAAGTTTGTAACGGACTCGTTCTTGGACCTGGGTTTCGTGCTTCTCATGATAGATTGCCTTAGATTCGGACATCCGAGCACGACTCACAGCCAAACCCAAACTTCCATATGTCTTCACTCATGTGTCTGCAATCTGTACTCGTGCATCCATTATGTATTTTCCCACACTTGGGAGACTTTTACTTGAAAGTCGCTTGCCCACTGGCAGCGGATAAATATGATGTTACAGTGCCTGCGTTATTGCGAATTACAATCCAAAGTTTCTTCGAACAAGCATTCATGTCCAAAGGAACCTGCACCGCGGTGACTACATTCGTTACGAAATTCAAGAAATGTATTCAGACTTGTGAATATGGACAACTATCAGATGTGTAACGGACTGACGACAGTGAAAATTTGTGCTGGACCGGGACTCGAAACCGGATTTCTCGCTTATTGTGAGCTGTCCACTTACCATTTGGCTCTCTGAGCATGACTTATGGCCGAACCCAAACTTCTGTATGTCGTCAACGACTTGTCTACAACCCGTAATCACATATCCATTATGTATATTCCTGTAAATGGGAGGCATTTTACTTGAAAGTCGCTTGCCCGGTGTTGGCGGGTAAATATATTACAGTGCCTGTGTCATACTGAATTACGATACAAAGTTCCTTTGGACATTCATGCATGCCCGAAGAAATTTTTGCATCATAATATGGAAAAACATATGCACTGCAATATCGTGTTATGTAACAGTGGTCACAATACTGGATCAGTGACCAAGTATGCTGACCATGGCAAGGTGAAAATCTGTTTGCTGAAGTTTGGCATTCTTGGCATGGTAATTACAGATAAGGACACATATTCATGTCTTATCTGATTAATCAGCTGTACCATTTGCTGCATATTGGGAAGTTCAGGACCCTTTACATACCCAGTCCAATGGAATAACAGAATGCAATCATTGTATGGCTGCTAAGATGTCGGGTTATTATAAGGAGCACGCAAATAAAAACAGGACACATGGAAAACTGTAAGTAAACTGTTAATTATTTCAAAAGTAATCGCCATAAATGTTAATACATTTATCCACTTTAAGACAAGACAGTTAAAGCCTTCATGGAAAAATATTTGTGGTTGCCTACAGAATCATGATTGCATCCAGGCTTGTTATCTTCGTGCAAAGCAAATCGAAATGCACGAAACGTATTCAGTCAGGACTCCAAACAAACGGAAATCGCATGGGGAAAGATCAAAACTGTATGGAGGATGTGTAAAGTCATCCCGCAGAAATTCCTGATGCTTAGTTAAAACAACTTAGGCAAAATGTTGCAAAGATTCTTTCGGGTATATTATAGAAGTTTCGGTGGGGAGCTCGTACACATTCTCAGTACAGTCCTGATCTCTTCCCATAAGATTTCCATATTTATGAAGCCCTGCAGAAAAACTTTCGTGACATCGATTGGCTTCGGGTGATAATGAGCACGTTTGTGTAGAATCATACTTCTGTCGCAATTGCAAACATTTTCCCGTGAAGGCAATGACCATCTTGTCTCACAGGTGGATAAGTGTAGTAACAATTATGACGTTTACTTTTGAAATGATACACACTTTAATCATATTTGCTGCCATCTGTCACCTTTTCATTTGACTTCCCCATTATACACCGATGGTAAACAAAATCGCAACAGGGTGATTAAATATCGGGAATACAGTTGTCTAGCTAACATTTTTCAGTGCTTGACATTGCAAGAGCACAGGTTAACGTAAGCGTGACATACGCCGAGCAAATGTGAAATCGGTACATTAATAACATTGTAACTGCCAGAATGTTGAACACACATGCATTGTGCTATAAAGGTGCCGAATGTCAGTTTGTGCGATTGAGTCCCATGCCTACTGCACTTCGTCGATCGATACAGGGACGATTAATACTGTTTGCGGACGACGCTGGAGTTGTCATCCGATGACGTCCCAAATGTCCTCAATTGCAGACAAATCTCGCAATCGAGCAGACCAAGGCTATACGTTAACACCTTGTACAGCATGCTGGTTACAGCACCGGTATGTGGGCGAGCGTTATCCTATTGGAAAACACCCCACTGAATGCTGTTCATAAAAGGCAACACAACAGACTGAATGACCAGACTGACGTTCAGATTTGTAGTCAGGGTGCGTGTGATAACCACGAGAGTGCTCCCGCTTTCATACGAAATTGCATCCCAGGCCATAACTCCATATATAGTTCACGTGAGTCTAGCATGCAGACAGGTTGCCTGCAGGTCATCAAACAGTCTCTTTCTAATCAACACGCGGCCATCACTGACACCGAGTGAGAATCAGCTTTCATCAGAAAACGCAACAGACCTCCAGCCTGCACTCCAATGAGCTCTCGCTTCTCAACACTGGAATCGCAAATGGCGGTGGTCTGGCTTCAGTAAAATACACATTACAGGACGTCCTGCTTGAAGCTGTGCATGAAGTAACCGATTTCTAACAGTTCGTTGTGTCACTGGGATATCAACTGCTGTTCCAATTGCTGCTGCTGTGGCAGTACGATGCGCCAGGGCCATTCTCCAACCTCTCGGTAGTACCAAGTGGCCATCCGAAGCCCAGTCTTCTTCCAAGCGTACATACATTCAGGTGACCACCGCTGCCAGCAACCATGTACGATGGCTACATTCCTGCCAAGTCGTTCTGCAGTATCGCAGAAGAAACATCCAGCTTCTCGCAGCCCTATTACGCGATCTCGTTTAAATTCAGTGAGGTGTTGATATTGGTGTCTTTTTCGCCTTAAAGGCATTCTTGACTGACATCAACTCATCACCTTCAATCTCAAAGGTAGCTAACAATCACGACTTTAGTCTAGCGCAAATGGAGTGAAACGCTGTCACAGGGAGAGAGGTGCCGTCATCGTGTTGACAACGCACTATGACGTAAGAAGACTTATTCTGACTGGCGCAATGTTTAGCTGCCACTAGGTAGTGCAACAAATGTGTGGGGGAACCTTCGACCATAGATACTAATAGACTGGCCTTGCTGTGCAAAAGCTACAGGGCTGGTATGGCTCCAACATAAACCACGTGACTATTGGCAAAACGTGGCGGGATTTCAAATCAGCGGTCTGCCATCCTATTCACAGTACTATTTATAAAATCTAATAAATACATCGAACGCCCCTCTGGTGGGCAGCGGGACGAAATTACTATAAACTATCAATTAAAGTAAAATGTCGTTAAAATTCTTTTAAACAGTAAGAGTGGGCTCGTGTCAAAACTTTCAATATTGGATTCGCCGCGTTTTGAACTCTAGTCAGTTATAAAAGAAAATGGGATGTGGGAATTAAGTCAACTATAGGGGCCAAAATTGTCGGCTTTAGGAGCAGGTCCATTTTAGAGTATCAATTTTAGGTGCACTTCAAAGGTTCAGTTCCTACTATTTTTACAAAAGTTTAAACCATCAGTTTAAAAAAATGATATTTTAGATGAAAGGTGAGACTTTGAAGGTTCAGAAAATAATTTTGGAGCCTACATTTATTTAATAGTATTAGAAGGTAGAAAAAAATTCTCTTCATGTGTCGACTATAGGTGCTCTTACCTTATTATAATCGGACTTGTATGTGCAGATGGCTTAAAGGTTTTCCGTTTCAGGGCCTGTATCCAAAGCTGCCTTCGGTTTTAATCCTTAGGGAACCTATGAGTAGGAACGAGAAACAGTTATACTTACTTCTGTAACAGAATTATCACAGATACTTTCCAAAATGTAATATGAATCTGACTTTTCAGGCATCACTTTCAACACTTTAATTCACGTGATACTCTATTTCAAGTGTAAAAAACATATAAAAGTCACTTCAGCAAATTTCAATAAACGCATCTGCACTATCATAGAGACAGACGTGAAATGTAATGCCAACTCCCCCGACAAAACACTGAGTACAGCCATAAGCGCCACACGAAACAACCATGTTTTGCCAACATTCACGTGACTTTAGCCCAGAGATGTTGGAGCCACGAAAATGACGTCAGGGCTAGTCTGTTCTATTTACGGTCGAAGTCTAGTCTAGTGTAGTCTAGGTTTTCCGTTTCAGGGCCTGTATCCAAAGCTGCCTTCGGTTTTCATCCTTAGGGAACCTATGAGTAGGAACGAGAAACAGTTATACTTACTTCTGTAACAGAATTATCACAGATACTTTCCAAGATGTAATATGAGTCTGACTTTACAGGCATCACTTTCAACACTTTAATTTACGTGATACTCTATTTCAAGTGTAAAAAACATATAAAAGTCACTTCAGCAAATTTCAATAAATGCATCTGCACTATCATAGAGACACACGTGTAATGTAATGCCATTTCCCGCGACAAAACGCTGAGTACGGCCATAAGCGCAACACGAAACAAGCTTGTTTTGCCAGCATTCACGTGACTTTAGCCCAGAGATGTTGGAGCCACGAAAATGACGTCAGGGCCAGTCTGTTATATTTACGGTCGAAGGGGGGAACGATCTGCTGATTCAGGGGTAATGAGCTGCTTCTGACATCACTCACCACGACAACGCTGCCAACGCGCTGACTACAGCATGCATTGGCTGGGCATGTGCCGCTTTCGACATTAAACGCTGGCTGCCTGGAGTGACGCCTCAATTATCTTTGTACTCTGAATAATGAAAGTTAATATTGTCAATAGTCTTTCTCTGAGCTCCCACCGGACATCTGGATGGCAGCGTTCACCCTCGGACTGGGCGGTGTAACATCCTCCTGACCTCGCTTTTATCTCGGCCACTTACCTCATGAACCGGCCATCCCTGTCACCGTAGTTGCGTCCTAAAGTATGACGACTGAGAAGTAGTCATGTTAAATATAAAAAAGTATAAGGTACACCTACACGCATTAAAGAGCCTGAAAATCAATAACAGTAAAAAGTACGTAGTACTTCACAATGTTAAATCATTTTATGTAGAATTATTCATTAATGGTAAGCGGTAGTGGTAGTTTGATACTGAGAGCCATGTAGTCATAATAATGATTAACTCTTGCCGGAATTCAATACCGGATATCATGTAAGAAATTCGGAGGTTCGAATCCTGCCTTTGGCATGGATGTGTGTGATGTCCTTAGGTTAGTTAGGTTTAAGTAGTTCTAAATTCTAGGGTACTGATGACCTCAGCTGTTAAGTCCATAGTGCTTAGAGCCATCTGAACCATTTGAACCATGTAAGAAATGGTAGAAGAGCAAAGTTCTCTTCTGAGAAATGTGACCTTGACCATCGGGTTGCAAACGTGCAGGACCACACCCATGGCATTATCATGCCTCACCCCTTTTCTAAGCCACAGCCCTCCTCTCCTCACCCAGATCCTCATCCCTCCTCTACCCTGTGTCCCCACTCCTCACACCCGACCCCTCCCCACCACACTCTCCTCCTCTTTCTTGGTTAAAGAGCTGTATACTACTCGTCAAACATGTATTTAGCTCTCCCAGTAACATTTGAGTACTCCAACCCTCACTGAAGCTGTCCTGCAATACTTGCGGGACAAGCACCCCTGCAAGAAAAGATATTGTGAAGACATGGGTTGGCTACAGAAAGTTTCATTTAAGCGCACACTTCACTGTATAGCAAAAATTTTACTCTGTAAACATCCCTGAGGTTGTAACTAAGCCATGTCTCCATAATATCCTTTCTTCCATGTGTGCTGGTTCTACAAATTTCGCAGGAGAGTTCCTCTGAACTTTGGAAGGTAGGAGGTGAGGTATTGGTGGTAGTAAAGCTGTGAGGACGGGTCCTGGGTCATGCTTGAGTAGCTTGGTAGAAGGCCAGCGAAAGGCAAGGCATGTGAGTTAGAGTCCCAGTCTGACACACAGTTTTAACCTTCCGGGAAGTTTCACAATATTTTTTTGTCAGCGTATTAAAAATGTATTGTGCCAAGAAATAATTACTTAATGAAAGTTTTTGAAAGCATTTCCAAAGTAAGAAAGTTCTTTGGAAGTGCTTCTAATATGACAGTTTACATGGATATGAACAGTGTTACTGAATTTTTTTTTTATCTGAGTACAATCATGTGATGTATGTTGACTTGCTTGTAACGAAGCGGAGATTTTGAGCAAATAGGTTATCAGGAGGCACAGTGTTAAGAATTATTCCTCAGTGGTACCACAAAGAAAATTCCGTTTATTGGCTTTGACATAGGATTAGACGCTACATTAATGCCTAGTTTAAAACCACTGTAACATTTCTACCTGAAAGAGTAGACTTTGCAGGACAATTGCGATAGAGAATAACTGTTTTCAATGGCGTTTATAATATGTGTATATTATTTAAAATTTGCCTAAAGCTAATATGGTTTCTTCTCCCCGAAGAATAAGTAGAAAAAGTTTTCTGGTTCGAAGTATTAAGAATTTTTGGCCACTACGGTATTCTAACAAAATATCTATACTGAGACTATTTTCTGTGTGTTAATTTATAATCTCACTATAGATTCCTAGTGAGGAATGTTTTTGTTATATACTCTATAATGTCGGTTTCTGTCAGAGACTACAGCGAATTGTATCTTTACTCGTCGCATCTCTCAATGTATTATTCTCAAACGTTGATTACTTGCGACCGAACGCAAGATTTTCTTAACTCCTTCCAAAGATAAAGAGTAACTACAACAAATGACAACTGCGGGAAAGTTACAGCAAAGCGAAAACTAGCAAACTGATTGGTACATACTACGAGCCTCACAAACAAGTAAATTACTCTGATATTTTTATCTATTTACTCAACATTAGGGTGAGAGCGCTTAAACACTACTTTACCCTGTTATTAAATAAATTCCATATTTCTTCTTATAGCACTAATTTAGTGAGTAATAAGAAGCGATACTTTTCTTTCCCTTTTCTTTGTAATAATTTTTAGATATGACGGTAATTATACAGTAATTCAAAGTTTTGAAGAGCTGCCGTTTGTACTGATGTGTTTTTTAACTCTGTTCAGATATGTGAGAGGACCAGAGGGCCTTACTATGTGCGGTAGTATAAGCCATTAAGTTATACAGATCAAAATAAAAGAAGGAGTGTTTCTTTAGCTTACTGTGGGTTACAGCACTCGCTTATGGTGTTTAATAAAGAACGACAGCGAGAACGACATGTTCACTCGCGTCAAGGACCATGAAAAAAGCAAGGCAACGATCCGATGGCTTTCTGGAGGTCAGAGGCGGTCGTAAGCGAGAGCGAGCTACCTAGGTCGGAATCGAGATGGTCTTGATCTAACGAGCGCATTGTGGCGTGACAGGTGAGGCCGTTTATTAAACGGACACGCTTCACTCGCAGAGGAAGCGCAGTGACAATGCCGGGCGCATCCTAACCTATTAACCTTGCCTGTGATTTATCACCGGTCCGACAACGTATTCAGTGTGGCAATGAAGTCTTATGAGTTAAGTGGTTAAGATGACATGCTACATGTGTGACATCCGAAAGAGGCGGGCGTACGCCGTCCAACGCCACTGCCCGGGTTTCTTGTGTCCACCGACAAAGGAATCATGCCGGCTGTCTGCTCCACAACGTGCTTGCCCGAGAGGTTCCTCGCGGCAAATCACTGCACAGTGATGGAATGCCTGAATCGTGTGCCGCACCTAGACGTTTCCTAATGCGCTACCAGTGAATGCATGCTTTTGCGATACATGTCGAGGGCGGAGAAGGGGATGACCAATAACAATACCTCTTGTAGTCTGAATGCTGAATGCCCATATTTAGCGTAATCATAAGTTTCAGTAAAATACTAACACGACAGGACGCAACGATACTACAACGCTTAATTATTACTCGTGAAAAGAGATAAAACTGTTTTTATAGTGTTTAATTCAATATAAAATTCGGCTACAGATTGTTTAAAAGATGATTGCTATAAACATGTGACCACAATCTGGTTACTGCCAACCACAACTTTCGTAAGAATATGAAAAATTCCAACTCCATTATTTACAGTGTTTCAAACGTGTATGCTTTCAAAAATGAGTTGATCGTCGATACTAGGGGAATAATGTAAAGAAAACACATAAAATTTATTCATATCTTTGTCACTGATGACAGTTTCAGACTGGTACCAGAGCAGTAACGTTACTAAAAAAATTTGATTGGTTATGATGCCGTGTGGAGCTTGAACTACAACTTACTAACGCGAAGGAATCAAATAACGTAAGCATTTTATATCGTTTATTTGTATGTAGAAATAACTACTACTCATCTTCCAGCTCCGTAGAAAAACCCGCATTGCATGGCACTGAATGTACTGCAAGTTCGTCTTGCTGACGGGCTTCGTGTGATTTTGAGGTTGTACGAACGAGATCTTTTGATCCGTACAATTGGGTTGTTAAACAATAACCCCCTCATATTTTTTTCAACTGACAGTTCGTCCCACAGGACGTGTTAGAGTCACCTGTCAAAAGACATTTTCTCACATGTTTTGTCGCTTCCAACAACAAAATAATTGTAGAAAATTAATAGGAGTAATATGTTGAAAACGAGGGCGTTCTGAAAAGTATTTTTATGTGAAAATTCTTAAAGCCTTTTGAATAAAACAGACGTTATTTACATTCTACATCTTTCTTCTTCATGTCTTCATATTTGCAGCCCTCTGCCGCTAGAGGGCTCCGAATTGTGGCGTGCAACCTGAAGGTGTGTAGCGTAACTATGTCGGTGTGTGGTCGTGCGCTGCGATGTCGGCAACAATCCGACGCCTTTGGTTCACTGTCATCGATCATCCAACATATAGTCTCGAATTCACCCCATCCGACTTTCATCTATTTCCAAATCTTAAACAAGACTGTAGACCACTTTGATAGTGATGGAGCTATGTAAGTAGAGGTGAGGCTGTGGCTTCGTCAACGACGTCAGTCGTTCTAAAAATACGGTATAAACAAACTGGTATCTCGATGGGAGGTATGTGGTCATCGTCGAGGTGGCTGTGTTGAGAAATAAATAAGTAGAGATCTTCATCTACATCTACATCCATACTCCTAAGCCACCTGACGGTGTGTGGCGGAGGGTGCTTTGAGTACCTCTATCGGTTCTCACTTTTATTCGAGTCTCGTATTGTTGGTGGAAAGAAAGATTTTCGGTATGCCCCTGTGTGGGCTCTAATCTCTCTGATTTTATCCTCATGGTCTCTTCGCGATATATACGTAGGAGGGAGCAATATATTGCTTGACTCCTCGGTGAAGGTATGTTCTCGAAACAACGAATGAAGAAAAAAACTGTAGAATGTCAATAATGATTGTTTCCTTTAGAAAGCTTTAAGAGTTTTCACATAAAAATTTCGGAGTCGTTAGTATTTCAGCGCGTCCTCGTACATGTTGCAGCGTTCACCACTGTAAGTCACATAATTATTCTGCGTAACAGGGCTGACACACTGTTACTAGAAGAGAAAAAAGAAAACCATGGAATCTAAAAATGTGGGCACGTCGTCCTAGATATATAGACTTCGAGTTCACACTGTAATCAGTAGGTATCTAAGCATTTGACTAACCAGAAATTTTTACTGACAGCTGTTTTATGTTGGTTTGGACGTATCATAGGAATTGTGTACTAACCTTCTCCCACACTTCAGGACATTTCGTGTTATTTTATCTACAAAGTGCCTAACTCATTGCACAGTCCACGCTAAAGCTCCCAGTTACTCGGTTGACAGCATTGTTACCGTATTTCATGCCAAAGGAGTGTTTTAAAGTTGCTAAAGAGAACTTGCGAGGTGAAAACGAACTGCATCACGATATTTGAGGGTGTCAAGGTCTAGTGTATTTTCGACGAAGTATAGCATTTCGGAGAGTCATAACTCACGGTGACGAAATTCTGAGTACGTTCTTCCGAAATATTGAGGCTCATGATTCACAAGGAATGCCGGATTTCATTCAACCAAAATATAATAGAGAGGGGCTCTTTCATTGTTTATTTGTGTTGATATTTAGCATTCACTGATCATAACAATATCAGTAGGAGTCAGTGATTGAAACCGCGTGAGTAGATACATTTTTCAGTTTATTTCATGTAATTTATTGTAACATACTTGGCATGTCAGAGCTAGACAGACTTTTAGAACTGGTCTTATGAATACAAATTGCTAGTTTTAGGCCGTTTTGTACTCAATCTAGTCGATGCAATTCCACACCGACTCTCGGTTCGATATATGTACCACTAGGAAGAGACAACTTCATTTCCGAATGTCTCATTTCGTGAATGCGAAGCACTGCTGGCCTCTGGCAACGGACTGCATCGCTGCGATAACGCAGTAAAGAAGAGTCAGCGTGTTATCTCGCCACTGGGATTACGCCTCCTGTCCGGCCAGGCCTAAGCACAACTGATGCCAGATACGTACCCGCCGCCGGCCAACAAGCTCTCTTTGTGGTCTCTGTGGGAGATTCACCAACGCTGCATTATTCCCCTCTGCTTTGCGCAACGCCGACGAGAACTCGGACAGAGACGTTCTTCCACTACTTGCACTAGACGAAAATTTACGGTAATAGTAATATCACTCGCCGTAGCCGGAAGGACATTAAGGCCAACTCTTTCATCCATTACGTCCAAGTGGTTTTCAGTATATTTACACTGTCAGCTGATTAAAAAAGCATAGAGATATTTCTTTTCAGAACATGACTTTATCGACATTCCCCCACGGTAGGACAGGGTCCCACGCAAGTCACAGACGTTCAGTTTTGAGTATTCACATTTATGTACCGGTGAAAATCTTACACCATTCGTTTACAGCTATTAGCTCATACTGGATTTTATTTATGGTCATGTCTCTACACCCGTCGGATATTCAGTAAGAGGATTATACTCGCAAAGCCTTAAAATTGTATTTCTTCTTTGAAACTGAAGATAGATTTCACAGCACCACTCTAAATGAAGCAGTTTTTTCTCATTCTTTATCTAAAGCTACACGTACAAGGCGATTTGGTATGCACCTAAACAAGAAAAAAAATCTAGTAAACATGGGCTCCAAAAAGCGTGTCTTAAGAATTGTAACAACTAGTTCATCTTCGAGATTGTGAACAACATCTCTTCTACTTGGTTTCTATACTTTTGTAGGAGATAGTATGAACCAAACAAGAAAAAATTCCTGTAAATATAGGCTCTAAGATGAATACGTTAAGATCAATGGGCAATTATTCAGTAGTAGAGGTAGGTTTCATAGTAGCGAAGATGAACAAGTGCTAATAGCTCTAATGGTATTCACTTTACAGCCCATGTTTACTAGATTTTTTTTCCTGATTTGGTCCTCACTGCTACATCTGACAGTTGCCTACTCTACAGTCTTAGCACCAACAACACCGGTTCATGTATTCCAATGATTTTCTCCTATCGCTTTCGAGTCTTTCTTTTCAGGACCAGGACATTTTTACCCTTCTCCATCATCACTGAAACCTTGTAACATCGTTCCAGAATCACCCTGCGGCGTAGTTTGCAAGCCATTACAAAGATCATAGTAAAGGGAGGACCCTCCCTGTTATTAATATTAGCGATTTTCTAGCCTATTAGTTTTGCATTTCAAGTCTTCGTTCTGCATGTTGTTCTTCATCTGTATTCCACCACAGCGTTCAGTGATGATAACCCTTCCTATGAACTATTTACATGTTCAGTAACGATTTGATGAGTATTTTCTAATTTGTGACTGATAACGCGAGTTAGAACAAGTTTAAATTTTTCATGGTTTTATTTTTTTATTTAAGATTACCAGATTATCTTAATCGCCTGGAAAAAAGTCCGAAAGCAGAAATTTTGATCAAAATTCGAAACCAAATTAAAATTTTCAAGCGAAATTTTATGTTAATATTACCTTACGAGAAAAAAAGTACATAATTTGACTTAATAATTTTCTGGCTTCGAGGACTGCAGCAACCCGACTTGCCATCGAGCAAACTAACGGAACTAGGACTTCTAGTGGAGTGTTCAATGATGCACTTTAAGTAATAGTGGAGAATTTTAAATGCAATATCTTCCAAGTCAACAATTCGAACCAATATGTCCCATAAATGGAACACTGGAGTAATAATGAACTAGCTTGGGTAAAAATTATTATTTGAAGTACTAAAAGTAACATAGTTCTTGCTGCTGCTGTATCGCTTTATTTTCCATTCGCTGACACATCTGACTGGGGCTACAATAAGTCACATGTACTTCAGTGCAGCAATCACAGTAACTTTCTGGTCTAAATATAACATTGCTGAAACCGGGTAGCAAAAAATAAAATAATAATAAAACGACTTGCACTGTGTCAATATTATAGTTTCACAACCAGTTGCTGAAGTTCATAATATGTTGTGCCGAAATTTTACTATTTGAAAATCTGCAGATTTCTCACCAAACCAAGCGGTGTTTCTGGTTGCTCCCTAAACGGATACATTGTTCTCTTGCTATATCTGTTCTTTTCATGGCATACAGTGTGCTTTAGACTTGATGTGCTAACATTTTTGTCGAAAACGTGGTGTCCAGTTCCTTCAGTGTAGAATGCTTTTTGGGTGAACCGATAACGGCGATTAAACTGATGAATCTTACATTACCTGGGAGCTACTAAAAGCCTCAGACGGAATCACAAAAAAGAACTAGTAGCACTGAAAATATCTTTTTTTAAAGAGTTGGGGCCCTTTCGATGACACCAAAAAGCCCTTCCTGGAGCTGACGATTTGAACAATGCTTAAGGCAAGGATAATGGTGGTGTTTATTAATGTTGCAGTAACGGCAAACCTTGATTACAACCTTAACATTGAGTAGATTTTAACGCTTACATCACATTATAGTAAAAGTAGTTGAGAAACCGCCTTTGCCTGGTACGTATTCGTACCAGTCTTCTATTAGTTCATCTCCTCCTTCATCCTCTTTCTGTCAATCTTCTCCTCCCCATTGTCTCCATCTATCTCCGCCTCCACCGTGTCTCTGTCCATCTCCTACTCCCCCCTGTGTCTCTCCATCTCCATCCCTCGCTCACTGTTCATCTCCCCCTCCCACCTCTCTCTGTTCATTTCCTTCTCTTTCCTTTCTCTGTCCGTCTTCTCTTTTCCCCTGTCTCTGTCTATCAACTTTTGTTCCCTTTCTCTGTCAATTTCCTCCTCAACTTCTCTCCATCCATCTTCTTCATTCCCCTCTCTCCGTCCATCTCTTCCTCTTCATTCACTGTGATCATGTCATTCCCTTTCCTTTGTTTTCTTTCTCTCTCCATTTCCTCCTCTCCCCTCTTTCTCTCCATGTCCTTCACTTCCTTTTCTGTCCATTTCCCCTGCTCCCTCTCTCTGTCCATCTCACCCCCCCTATCATTGTTGATCTCCTTCTTCCCCCTCAATGCCCATCCATTACCTCCTCCCAACTTCTCTCTCCGTCTTAGCAACTCAATCCTAATAGGAGGTTGCCAGTTCCTTTCACTAAGTATTTCTTCCGAGATAGTAAGTAACATGTGTATCACGTTCCATTGAAATTTATCTGGTGAACTAGGAGGACTATTTTACACATGACTTTTCTTGTGTACGCACATGTCACTCGTATTTTAAATATGTCACACGTGTTTCTACAAATATTTCACCTGTATCACTAGCAAATGTCACCTTTCACTTTCGTTTTCGTGCAGCTCAATGTTTGTGTCGTCATCCTTCCTGAACTATGTGTCGTTTAATGATGTAGTTTTGCAGGTACATCCACTAGAATATATGGATAGTGTTTATGAAGTGTGTACGAAAAGAGTTTGCAGCGAAAAAAAAAAAAAAAAAGATTGAATCGTCTTCATTGATGCGTCAATTTTTCACTCACCTTAGTGTTTACAGCATCACAGCTACTGAACTGTGTTGTCCAGTGACATATTTTGGCAAGTCCTTTGATTGGTTTATCTGAATACTGTCTGAAAAATGTGTTGCTAACAGAGGTAGTTGCAAAGAAGTGACAAATTAGAATTTCCTGCCTTAAGCAGCACTTTTACTGCCTGAACAACGGAAATATAGTAAGCAATAAACTTTTTTCCTTTCACCATACTATGGAGTGTGTCTCAGAAATAAAGTTTCGGAAAGATTTGAAACTGCGTGCAAGGTCGGTTGGACATAACTTAGTGCTTCCATTCTGAAATACTAGATGAATGTGTTCTGGGTTTTTATGCATCGTGACCTACATTCCTGCTTCATCCATACTTCCACCCCTTTGAGATATAAGTGTATTTTTTACTCATACAGTGAATATCTCCAGATAGCAAGTCATGTATGTACCAAGTTTGGTTGGAAAAGATCCAGTATTTAAGCAGATGTGGAACATTTTTCCATATATGTACATACATACATATGTTCAGTTTTATGATATGTATGGATACTAAATTCTTCTGTTTCGATTTACAGTTATAGGATTTGAAGAACATTATGCTTTGTTCTATGCACAGTTTTGTTGACTTTCATGCATTTGGAGTACAATGAAGTACATCTGCAAGTCACAGTTACTGGCAAGCTTCACTCATATCATTCTGACCTGTAAGACAAAGCTGATACTCTGTATCTTTCATGCATTACCATAAGAAGTACTCTGGCAAGATATATCTGGTGACTGTGTTGGTTAAGCTGTTTAACATACCCTTAAGATGCTATAAGTCCGATCGCCAGTGACTTACCTGGAAGGGAAACTCCCCATAAAATCATTCGATGTGAAAAGAAACAATGTCACACAATTGATAACGTCTTATTAAATGAGAATTACTAGGGGTGTTGAAATTAATCATGAAAGTAAGTGCACCACACCTCACATGGACATACAGTATTGAAGAATAGACTCATCAGACTGCGACAGGAAAATAGTGGTTACTATAATAATATGGTTTATTGGCATAAGACATCGAACAAATTGATTTACTCACTGTATCAAACATATAAACATTACAAAAATGTTCAAAGAGCTTTGGTACAGTTGAGTGCACACATGAAAGCAAAATATGTCAGTGTGATGCGTAACATCTCAAAATACTTGCTCCCCAAGTCGTCCTAAGTGTTCCTGACGGTTAATTTAAAATCCTTACCGTCTGAGCACCATAGCACATACTTCTGTTTCAAGTACGATACCGCCTTGAAGAATTTTAGAAATTCGCGGCCAAGAATCACATTCACACTCAAGTCTGTGTAATAAGAAAATTTATGGTAAGTGCGTGTAGTTGACATACGAAGTCGGCTCTGATTTGCTCCTTGGCTTCCACGAACTTTCTGTGCATTGCACCATGTACTCACATTCCTTGTATCCTAAACATTAGCTACATCATGTCCTTAGTGCAAATATCACACATATTCTTATCAAGTACCGAGACTTGGCGTTTTGAATACAGAACACACGGTGAAGTTCTACCCAAAAATAGCTCTGAGCTCTATGGGACTTCACATCTGTGGTCATCAGTCCCCTAGAACTTAGAACTATTTAAACCTAACTAACATCCCTCACATCCATGCCCGAGGCAGGACTCGAACCTGCGACCGTAGCGGTCACGCGGTTCCAGACTGAAGCGCCTAGAACCGCACGGCCACACCGGCCAGTGAAGTTCTACTTCTCAGTATCAATAAGTCACTGGGTATGAAATAAAAATGTTCTGTTGCCCAACTCAGTGACACCTTGCGAGATTTTCTGTTTTACCTCCTCATAATTATTGACAATTTAGGTTCCTAGAAGATGAATTGCGCCTAACGCTAAAGTCAGCGGCTTCGCTTTTAGTCATATCACTTCATGTTTCTCTCTTCATCATTTCCTCCCGGATTTCTTCACGGATATGCCCCTCATACTTCTACAAGAATCTGCACCTACTCACCTCTGGTCATCATGCCCTCCATTATTTCGTCCCGCCACCTGCTTGATACGGTGGCAACCATGTACCGAGAGGATTGTTTCTGTCATATGTCTCCATTTTTATGGGGTGGATGCCATGCTTGCCAGGTTCCATTTCATAATCCATGTAGTGGTAACCTGTGGTGGGTCTGTACAGGGTACACCAGTTCTCTAACATCATCATCACCATCATAGCCAAGCTCACGAAGTAAATGTAAAAATGCGCCTGAGTCATGCATTCCAAAACCTGTCAGTGTAATACATTTCTTATTCCCGTTTGGTAACTTTGTTTGGCAGATCTGTACTAGCACTTTTTACTCAAATGATACATCCAAGAACAGGTTTCTTTTCACCATTTATTTGAAATACTGAATAGGACTATATAACTATGATTGTGTATCAGCTTCCATCATCAAACTGCTTTGTTTCACATTCTCCTGCTTCTGTTGTCTCTAGAAGTAAAAACGCCAATTTAAATTCCTCATAAGTCGTGCACTTGACCACATCATTCACATCACTGTGACTACCTCTTCCTGATGACGTGCGAAAATGAAGCTGATTTTGTATCCAGTAGACCATGACCTCAGAAGATCGTCCTGGAATTGTTAGATCGAAATTTTTGGACGTGAACTGTTTTAACTGTCTGGAAACAGTGTGTACTTTTGTACCAAAACAAGATGTTCTCTAATTCCACCCTCTTTGACTTCCTGATAATCTATTTCTACCAGTATAGCTGACTCTACATTCACAGGCGGCGATACAGGATCGCTGTGAATACGACAATTTTCCCTCTTCCTTCCGCCCCTGTTTTTCACTCATCATCGTTTCTAGAATCCGCCTGCTGTGTTCCCTGAACCACTCTTACGTACTCTTTCCTTAACCTTTTCTGCTAATGCTTCTAGATTACGACGTTTGATGTCTGCCTGTATTTCCTTAAATTGGAACGACACTCTTAATGCCTCCGAGTCTTTCAAATTTACCCGAACGGTCTTGTTCGAACCAACATCACTACCTAAAGACTACTACTTTACGTATTTCTTGATCTGTGTAAACGTTGTTTGTGACTCCATCTTTCCGCTCTATAAAAGAACCAACATCCTTACATAATCTATTGGCGGCGCCCTTCACTCTCTGAGCTAACGTGCCTAATTTACTGTCGCAATACTGATTTGTTCCTCAGTTATCTGTTTCGTCTTCTCTTTGGATATCTTGATTTCTTCCCTGATCATTTCTCCCAGTTTCGGCGACGCCTCAAACAGCAAGATGTGGACACATACGAAAAGAAAGGACAAAGCTCAAAATTCCAAGTGAGCTGTAAGGTGGGCTAATGATGTCACATTGGCACGAAACTTCACTAGAATTCTGCCCAACGCCACCGTAGAAGTGTAACAGATGAGAAGGTCGTCACAGTGCCTCTTTCTCACATTTCACCCCTTCTTTTGACGTCTGTGCGATGGAAATCGGAACCGCGAAACCCACAGTAGAAATCACGGGGTTTTCTTTTGAGTGGACGAGAATAACGCTTCAGGGACACAGTCGCTGATAATCGACCGGAAAAGACCTCAAGGGGTATCATAGAGACCGCTCTTGCTTTCCGCTCTCCTGTGGATTGATCACGTGGGAGTGCAACATTAAAGTGACCGTGAATGAAACCGCAAAGGGTCCCTCTAAGACACTCCAGTTCGGCAACACCTTTACTCCCACCTACCCTCCTTTGTTTAGCACGTTACAAATGTACCTCTCAGAAACTTCGACACCAATTCATCCTGGCCGCTGCTCTAGCGCCTGAAGATATGAAAACCCCACTCAATGGATGTTGGAGGGCTTACCTAACTCTCAGGAGTTAGAGCAGCCGCCAGGCTGATTTTTTGTTGAAATTTCCGGAGATTCATTTCTAACATGCTCGATAAAGGTGCACCGGTGGCACCGAGGGCGTTACCGAACTATGGGTCCTAGAGGTACACTTTGCCATCACAGTCAAGCAAATGTTAGCGTTGCACTCCCGTTTCCTCACACTACAGGAGAGCAGAAAGTAGGAGGGCTGAAAAAGCATAAGTGCCCTCTGCTGCTTCAGATCAATTCAAATTTCGTTGAATGGTTTACGACGATCCCTAGTGGTTTCAATCAACAAACGTGAGTAAAAAATGTTGTCGCACTGCACTGCAAATGGCTACGATCACGTTCAGTGTTGATGTAGCGTCACAACGTCCTTAGAGAAATGTTAAAACGCCCAAGGGTATCAGCAGCGTCAGTGATTGTCAAAAACATCTTCGTGTTGCTCATTGCACTGTGAACTGTAATTTCCGATTGCGAAATGTCTCAGAAAAACGTCCCATGAAAATGGAAGGTTTAATTGACGCCCTTTATGGCCTACCTGAGGTCTTTTAGTGTTGATTCTGAGAGGCAAAGTGTCTGAAATGTTTTCCTCGGTCACCTATAAAAAACAGCGTGATTTGAGTGCTGTGTGGCGCGGATCGATCTACATCGCAGAGACGTCAAAACAAGAGATCAAATATGGGGAAGAGGGGCTGTGACTACCTTCTCACTGAGTGACACGTCCATAGTGGCGTTGGGCAGAAATTTGGTGGAGTTTAGTGCCAATGTGACATCATTAATCTACCTTTCGCGTCACATGAACTTTTTTTCAGATGTGTCGACACCTCGGTGTTTGAAACGTTGCCGATGCCGAGGGATACATTGCAGGGCACCACGCTTTTTACTATCACAGAATAAGGTTGTAGTCACCTATCAGACAAATTACAAACTTATGCGTCTCAATGGAAGGCAGTTATGGGGTTTCGGAAAAGTGACCCTTCAATTCTCCCTTGTCCCTGTGATTCCATCAGTGTCTCATGCTTACTACACTTAAATTGAATGAGTGTGGAAGGTGGCTGCTACAGTGCCTGAATATGCAGAGTCCAGCTCGACCTCTCTACACAGCTCTAACTTGTAGACCTGTCTCTGTCTCCCGCAAGTATATTCTTCGCTGTCCCTGAAGCAAGCATACTCTTCGATGTCCCAGCAGAAGGTGTGTTCTGGCTTTACTCTCCAAAACTTAGCTGGTTCTGCTAGCATAGGAATCTCCCTGTCCAACTGCAGCAGACGTTGCAATATACGAACAATAATAATTTTACTAACCAGTTTAAAAATTTTCTACTTTCATGGATTCTGTCATGGTTAACCAGAAATGGTGGGGCATTGGAGGGAAGTCGTAGGACCTGTCCTACTACATGATAGATTTCCAACCCAAGCCAACCAAAAGACTTACAAGTACACTCACTGGGGAAAACGTACTTTCTACCGAAATAATTGCTGTGAACCCATCATAGACCCTGTTACTGGGATTAAAATGAACATCACTGCAAAGTATGGCTACAAGAAATGCTGGGTCCCACGGTCTCAAGTTTTGTGTTTTTCATCTGGACCTCAGATCTTATCTCACCAAAGACGATTCCTCCTAGTATCTTATGAAATGCAGTTTTTTATTAAATGCAGGCCACCCTTCCACGTGATTGCTGTGAGGACACAGGATACTGTTACTTCCGTTTTCTATGCCTGGTTGTGGGCAGCTTTCAGCACCAAACAATCCTTCTAAGTTAGCTTACCTGGTGTGAGCCAGCTAAGGAGAATTACCAAGGCTGCATAAAATGGCATGTCTCCCTGAACACAGTAAAAGGTTGGTTCAAATGGCTCTGAGCACTATGGTACTTAACATCTTAGGTCATCAGTCCCCTAGAACTTAGAAGTACTTAAACCTAACTAACCTAAGGACATCACACACATCCATGCCCGAGGCAGGATTTGAACCTGCGACCGTAGCAGTCCTGCGGTTCCCGACTGCAGCGCCTAGAACCGCACGGCCACCGCGGCCGGCCAGTAAAAGGAAAGGAGGAGAAAAAGAAGAAGCAATTAGTAGTTCTATCACTGGCAGTAGTGAATAATGTCGGCATTCTTTATGCAGCGTTACAGAAATGACTATAGCGACTACTGGGATGTGCATGTTACATTATAAAAAATTTTGCAGGACATCTTGTGCATAAACGGTCATGCAAATGACTTACGTTCTTAACCCAGTTCATCTACTAGAAGCAAATTGATTCAAAATACACCTGGCCATAAACGAAATGTATGCTGATTACTTTTACTGCTGCAACCACATTAACTATGGTGTTCGTAGTGCAACATTTTCCAGAAGGCAAATCATAGCATGTTGAAGGGATTCAGCCTACAGCTTATCATGTAATAGTTCATAAAGATACATAGGATGTATTGATAATAGAAGAGTCCACACAAGGAATTTATGCTCCAGACTCGCTGGTTGTCTTGCTATAGAGGTCTCAGTACACTAAATATTTGATTTAAATTTAATTCGAATATTTATTAAAATTTTTGAATTGTTAACTTTTAAATTAGTAATTAAAACTACAGGCCATGACGCCCAGGTGTCGGACGGCGGGTTAAATATGAAGATGGTGGTTGTTTAGTACACCGTCTTCCTCAAGTGAGCTTGGCAACTATTTCTGTGGTCATCCAGAAAGCATACTGACGTTAGTTTCCAGTCTGCGAGGACATATTTTGGTCCAGACCACTGAAAGAAATGTTTCTACTCTCCTTCTATAACTTATTCTTGTTCTTATTTGACCCACTTCTCTAAAGTATCCAAAATACTGTCCACTATATTATGTGAGCAGTTTAACACATCACTAGTACTGTCTTTTTCTATTTTCTAATCCCTGTTTTCAGTTTACGTGTGCTGGTTGACTGTTGTTCGTGTTTGTGTTACTGGCTGTGTTACTGTTACCGCCTTGAAACGGGATTTAGTTCCCCACACGCGACCTGTTATGTTCATTTGCTACAGCACTAAACAGGGTAGCATTCTGTTCTCCTTCTTGTCTCCCCGGCATAGTATTTACATTTCTGCTTTCGTCATAATAACTGTTACGAAAGCGTGGTGATTGTCTAGCCCCTCTTCCTCTACCAATGCCTTGATTTTGGTAATTAGTCCTTGTATTCCTAACCTCCACAATTCCTACATTCACGTTCCCACTTGAGCCGTGGTAAAATTTGCTGTTTTGAAGAGCGCGCCGCAGCGCGTGGTGTAAAGCAGTCGCCCTCCGTTTCTGGCGGTGGCGCAGCTGTGTCAATCGCAGCTTTGGTATCTCCCACTCATGGAAAAGGGGAAAGTTTGCCTGTTCACGTGTATTCAAAGGAGGCGATAAGCTCGCCAAAGAGACAGTTGGTCAGTCTGTCAGTCTCGGCGAGTCTGGTCAGTTGGTCAGTCCGAGTGAGGCTGGGTCAGTCTCGCGTCACCAGTTGCTGGTAGGTCTCTCGTTCGCATTTGTGCGGCAGTGAGTGTCTGTCTGTCGTCGGAGTGCTAGTATGGCTGTCGTTTGGATCAAACTTTAAAGCCAGAAAATGAGAGTCATGCTACCCTGCCAGTAACAGAACTCAGCTAGCGGTCGCCCGGACGGGGCTGTGTTCCTGCATGTGAGTCTGCGCGTTAGGCCGCCAGTCTGCTCGAGTTGCTTGGGCAACGGTTATTGACAGTTGGATCGGTCGGTTGGTCGTTCGCACACTGAGACACAAGATGAATGGTCCGCCTTGAGCGTCGGCACATGTGAGGTCCCCACGTGAGTCCAGTGGGCCGCACCGTATAGCGATGGGTAGTGGCTTCACGGTCGACACGAGAGCAACAGGAGACAAACCACGAAATCGGGCTGGCCGGGGCGGGCTGCGACGCCGTGAGACGGGAGATCGGCGCGCCTTCCTGCGTCCGTTGAAGCGGCTGGCAGCGGACGGTTCGGGAGAGCGTTTTGGGGGTGCTGCGCCGGGTCTTCGCCAGGCTTCGCAGTTTATTAGAAGTTAAGTGATGCGTGATATGTTGTTTCATTTACTTTTTTTCTTTTGTCAGTGTCTCGTCCCCAGCTTGCTCGTCTGTCTCGTCCGCATTTGTTATGCAGTTAGTGTCTGTCTGTCTACCATACGTTAATAGCTGTTTCTCTCATGTTTGTCGGATTCGATGTTAACGAATTTAATGCTTAAGGTGTAAAGGCCGAATTCCTGAAATATGTTTTTATCTTGCCTATCATCTTGCGAGGTGGTATATGTGTAATTTAGAGCACGTTGGTACATTTTATGTAAAACTGCATTTCATGGATTTTATTTAAATGGTCATTTTAGTATATAAAGTTGCCACCCTTCCACCGTAAGAGTTCTTTTAAAAACAAGTTGCACTTTCGGTGGCAAATAATTTTTAATGTGAGTGTTTTGTACCATCTCCATCCCTCTTACGGGGTGCATAGTTTATGTGTTTGTGTGAGTTGTTAAAATTCTTAGTTTAAAGTAATCTGGTGTGTGGGAGATTTGCACCAGTGTAGTCTTTCAGAGGTTCTTGTAAGCGGTCGTGACTACTGCCGTGTTAAAAGGGAGCGGCAAGGTTCTCAGCCCAAAAGCTCATACTATACAAAAAAATGTTATTTCTGCCTCTGAATAGATTGCAACTTGATATTTACAGGGTTCTTACTCATTATAATTTTAAATCTGTTTCAAAAAAAAGCTTTTAGGAATAAAATTTCCATTTACTAAAAAAGAAAAAAAATTTTAATTGTTTATTCAGTGACCATTGGCAACTACTTCCACTCTCACATAGTGTGATAAAACGTGATAATGTTCTTGATGAATCGCTAGTAAATAAATGTATTTCGAAAAGATTTTGGAAGTAAATCCACGGTTCACCACTGTCATGATTTCTGTTTTGTACGTGACTGTTAGAAGATCTGTTACTATAATGCACCTGCTCCTCCACAGCAGCTATTGTTTCTACTCGCTCTTGATATTCAGTGAACTTATGTACATTATCTCTAGGTGCGGAAATGATTCATTTTTGCCAGTACCAAGGCAGCTTACCTTCTAGACCCGTAATAATCATATTTAGTTTCATCTTTTCTGTCAGATGTGACAGTCGTGAAACCCACTTCCTAGAGAAGCCTTTTACTGATTCACGTCCTGGGGCAAACTTTATACCACTCCAACACTCTCTTAAAACATCTTATTGCTTCTTGTGTGACCGTTATTCGTTAAGAAATGCAAATTTAAATTCAGAAAGAGTTTTACATTTCATCATAACGCCAGCTGACCACCGCAAAGCATCTCCTGACAAATTACTTCTTATGAAGTTAATTTCCTCCGGTTCTACCATTGCATTAGGCAAAACATCTTCAAAATCATCCCAAAATTCTAATGGATGAATTTGTTTGTCTGGATCAAAACGTAAAATTTGTCGACACCCGATACATGCGGCGTGAACTGAAGTCACGTGCGGTAGAGTACTATTACCAGAATTACCAAAGGTTAGTCTATTTTCTAAGTTAGCAGTGTGAGAATTTCGTTCTTCTACTTGTAATTCCACTGCTTTCAACCTGTCAGAACATCTTTTGTCCACATCTTCACAAACTTTTTCGCAAGTCTATTTACTTTCGTAATATTTTTCTGACAGGTATCTACTTTTATATTTACTTCCTCTATTTGTCTAGAGCAAAGTTTGGATTCGTTGCCTATTCTTTCTGACAACGTCCATTCCAAAAGTTCATCTGCATCGTGGAAATCTGTAAACCTTGTCAACTTCGCATTTATAAGCAATATGTATTTTATTTAACTGTTGCCCTACTTTAACTTGTAGATCATGATGTATAGCATCAATTTTATAATTTAAACTATTCAATTTTGAGGTCATTTCATCCTTTAATTCCTTCCTACGAAACCCAATTTTACCTTCCAGTTCTTTATTACTAGATTCAATCTCACTTTCCTATACTACATTACTAGACGCAGTCTTACTTTCCAACTCTTTGTTACTATCCTTTAACTCCTTACTACTATTACTCATTTACCGATGATGCGATTCAAGTTTAGCAAACAATAACTGAATCCAATTTGGAGCCTCTACCTTGCCACTTGACATTTCCACAGACTTTAAGGGAGTATCTTGTATTACCTGATCTGGCTTGGTTTGAGACATATTGTGCTCTGTTTCATTGGAATTCCAATCGAATTCTATTTTTAACAAATCACAATCCGAATTTACATCTTTAGGTTCGATGGAACCATCCTCACTAAATTTAGTTTCTGATTCTGAGGATTTATGGTCAGAGACTGGTTCCTTCTTAACGTTTACATAGGTATCCATTTTTTGTAACTTTTTAGCAGCAAATAACAAATACTTTAAATATTCTTGACTTAACTTAATAGCGTGACCTCGACGAATGGTGTCGGCACGGTGTACCAGCAACCGTGATGCGACGCGTCGTGACGTAATGCAGGCAGCAACAGCAGCTGTGGAGGTGAAGATGACTGCGGGTATCGCCTTGGTGCATGGGCCGGGAGGGGGGGGGGGGGGGGGGGGCTAAGTACCGGTGAGCGCTCGCCGCAGCTTGCAGGTGTCTCGCAGACCCCCGCAGCTCCGTGATGACGCACGGTCTTCTTTTGATCTCAGCGCCGGTGGCAGTCGCGATCAATTGACGTCTTCTTCCCTCATTACGTCACCATCCAGATTATTGTAGCTGACATCCACCGTTTAGTCAACACTCTCCAAGTAAATCATAGCACTCTTATCGCACTCGTTTCTGTTAGTGCCTACCGAATTCGTTGTTTTCTACCAATCACTTTCACTGTTCAATTTCCTTTTCCCGGCCGACACGTACCATATGTGGGGCGTCGCGTTAAGTATGAAAATGGTGGTTGTTTAGTACGCCGTCTTCCTCACGCGAGCTTGGCAACTATTTTTGTGATCAGCCAGAAAGCGATGGAGAATATACTGACGTTAGTTGTCAGTCTCCAAGGCCACATTTTGTTCCAGCCCACTGAAGGAAATATTTCTATTCTCTTTCTACTTAGGGAGAACAGGATTATGATTACAAATGAAGATATAAAGTTCTAGTTCAAATATATATTAAGTAAAGTATCTCATGCACATCTATTTGAAAGTCACTATGTTGAATTGGCAGTAAATCTTTCTATCCTAAACAGTAGAAGCGACCTTTACGGTGCGTTCCTACTAAATAGTCCTTCGCCCTGATTACTAATATCCAAATAAATGTTCAAAATAAATGCTCGCCACGAAAGTGGAAATAAGAGTCACCACCTGCCACGTGGATCTGTAATTATCACAGACGGCACACTAGCAGCTACTTTAGCGAATCCTAAGCGATCTAGGACGGTCTACAGCCCTCGCGAGTCCACTATCAGCTTTTATCGCAAATACGCTATTGTCACAGTCCGTCTCTCACGTCATCCGTACAAATGAGTATATTTTGGTTACAAATTTGGTTTTCCTTACTTTACTCGAAACTATGAGAGGTAGCTTCACGTGGTCTCTTAGTTATTATTTTTCGGTCAACGGAAAGCATCTTAGAGATTTTTACATTTCTAAGTCTAATATTTAGCGCCTTCATTTTTCTTAAAGACGTCAATTCTGGCTGTAATTTTTAATTCTTTTGCTTTGAAACTTGCACCACTCCTTTATAACTTCCTTAGGCACATTCTGGCTTTCTAGCTTTATTATTTATCACCACTAATTTTTTTCTTAAAACTGTAATTTTATGGAAACTGTTGATTTAATTACCGTAAGACTTGACATTTAAAACTTTATTACTATAAAATATATGTTGACAAATTTTGAAATGGAAATTTTGTCTTTTAATTTTATATTTGAAAGTTTCATTTGATATGATAGGATAGTAATCCTGAGAAGGACTGCTAAATGAAGCTAGTCACTTATGAGCTCTACATGTTCAGAAACACTATCTAATTGAATATGACCTAAAAACTACAACGCAAAAGTCCTACAATTTTCAAGTGTGCAAACGCTGTATGAGAGTGAATATTACCCTGAAATACACACATCTTGCATCTTGATTGCTGAAGCATCGCCGACGCAAGGAAAAATAATTGTGTGATCGTAATTTCACACACAGAGTTGAAAATAACTAAATGATCAGCCGAAGGTGCCAAGAAAGTGACAGGGAGGGCTTCTGTGTATGAGATAAATTTATTCGAGGCTACTTACAATATGATATAAAGCCGCTTGGTTTGATACGCACTGGCATTCTCATACAAAAAGCTAAAATACAAACAAACAAAAAAAGAATTACTACACGACAAAAGCTTACTCTACCTTTCGGTTACTGTAACCCATCTATAACAACGATATTAGGTATGAAACACGTAGGTGGGAAAGTAAGAGTATTATGAAACGATCACTTGATATATTTCAAATGTGGCTACTTACAATCCACTTCGCTGCCTGACAAAATGTGTCTCCCTGTTAACAAGGGCATTTCTGGAATCAAGCACTTACCCAAAACGTTCTACGTCTATGTCCAGGCCTTTGGTACCAATGAGCATATCGAGCACTTTCTTGATGCTACATGATTCTGTTTTTGGTAATGAAGGGTGACCCAAAAACCACTCAAAACAGTAATAGTGAACAACTTGTCAACGTTTACACCTTTAAAATTTTAACAGCGATGACTCCCAGTATGATCTATACAGCGATACACTTTTCAATTGAGACAGGTCAGAGAAACCCATTTGTTCCGCCTTAGAGACGATAACAGTAGTTCGAAGAAGTGGCCCCTGAAACAGTATGCTAGAAAAATCCATTTGGCCACCGACTGCAAAACACCAGTTGAATTATTTGGCCCAGGACAACTATCTCAGAAGGTAAATCAAGGCCAACTATGGTGGGCTCTATTCCTAAGTTTATACAACTACAAAGCCAAACAGCTAAACAAAATCACTGATTCTCCGTTCTGATTGCCCTTGGAACAGGATCCAGAGCTTGACGAAGAAGAAATAGTCTGCTAGCTACTGGGCTCAAGGATTCAGCAGAATCAACAACTCCCCAATGAAGTCAAAGACCAGCATCCAAGTTGCAAGCGAAGACTTGTGTGTATGGCTAAATGGCTAAATGCTTATGCATAGGATGAATGTAAAAACGTCATATGGACACGCAGCTTCAACCCTTCTTCCTGATATACCATCTGTTAAAGGTAGTAAATGGCGAAATTTCTTCCGGCGCTGACGACCAGCATCATCTTTTTGTCATTCCCACAATGTTGAGAGAAAGCTCTGTTTTAGTCACTGTGGGTGACTGGTATGCGATGCCCTTACTCTCAGTTCATTTTCTGTGCTCATTAGAGAGTTCAGGCAATTTAACCGGTCATGTAATGCTTCCTCACTTGTACTGAGGATAGCCACATTCCTTGGTCATATATTTTAATCCCACTTTTGAACCTTTCTTTTATTTCTGTGAGTTCTACTTCGATGTACTAACCGAACAGTAGCGAAGATAAACTGCATCTTTTCCTTATGCCCTTCTCAATCCTAGCACTTCTCTCCGTGTATAACATTATCATTTTTTTCGTTTGATGCTTGTACACAATGTATATTATCCGTGCACCCCTATAACTTATACGTATTTCTCTCACAATTTCTATTGTCTAGCACAAACTTACGTTGTCGGACAACTTTTTTACGTCAATAAATCGTATGAAAGTGTCTTCATCTTTCTTCATTATCAAGTGCAGCGTCAGAAGTGCTTTTTCGCCCCTCTACATTTTATAAAGGAAAAACTAATCGTCATCTAACTCATCTTTCTTTCCCACAATTTTTATATATTTTTATAGCATGTCAGACAGCTTGCCTGAGCAGTTCACCTGGTTGCGCGATATTTCTCGCGTTTATCTGCCTACCTGTCTGCAGAAACTTTCATGATATCTCTCTAGTCTCAAAGACTTTACACACTAACCTGAAGAATATTTTGGTTATCACTTGCCCCATTGGCTCTGGAAATTCTCAAAGAATGTTAACAGTATCTTTTGCCTTCTTTGATCACCAGGCTTCCAGACCTCAGTAAAACTTTTGGCCTAACATGGGCCCCTAAGGATTTTAATTTTCACACATTTATTCTTCTGTCACGTCAGTGGGCTGTTCCTCTCCATCGCTGACCTGTCCCTCTCCGTCTATTCTCCCTTTAACGGAAGTTATTTTGATTTTTCTATAAGGGGTGATCAAAAGGTTGCTTATATGCAACGTAGTGCGACTCCGATATGTAAGCACCGACATAAAGGCAAGAGACTGGTGTGGAAGTCGTGTCTTTCCGATATGCCTGTGGTAAATGAGGAAACGTGAACTATGGCGAGGTTTATTACCCAATGCGTTCAAATTACGATCAAAATGCTACTGATTCTTTCTTAGCTTTCCAATGACAAACACCAGTAATCACCCGTTGGAGAAGAAAGAGCGTATTTGTGGCAGCATGTCTGTCGAAAACCACCGTTGTGAAATGGTGCGCAAAATTCTGTGCTGGAATGCACGTCCCTGTGTCGCAAATGTGGTAAAACAGAAGTTGTGTCAACTCAAGAGGGAGTCACTCGAGCACCCGCCATATAGTCCTGACCTATCCTCATGCACTTATCACGTTTTCGGGCACTAAAAAGAATTTTGAAGAGTAGACGAATCCTTTCGGACGAGGACATGCAGCAGGCACTAACGGACTGCTTCACGCAACAGGAAACAGTGTTTTACCAGACGGGTATCTTCAACCAGGTGCTCGGTGGGATGATTGCCTCAATGCTCACAGAGATTTTGTCTGATTGGCATACCGTATCCTTGTCTTCTCAGAACTTCCTGTTAAATTTGTTCCCAAGGCACTTACATTGTTGTTGTTTGGACTTTTTTGGACTTTCTTCTTTTGTAGATCAGGTTAATAATTTCTTCTAGTGCCGAAGGTCTCTTTTCTGTTATCTCCCCTATTCCTATACTTCTCTGTCAAACTTCATTAATTATCGGTTTGAGGGGTATCTGCTCCCCTTCAACTGAACTGCCCACTATGATAATCCAACATCTGATATCGGAATCTCTGTTACTAGAATGTACACCAGCTGGTATCTACCGGCGTATTTAAGCCTTTTTTTAATAATACCTTGTTCTTTTGTGATTAGCCACATGAGAATGCAAATCAGCTTCGCTTTAAATACGCGCTTTAACGTTCGTGTGCGTTAGTTACCTTTGATATTGGACGGGGTAAGTTGATGCATTTAAGACGACGAAGACGCAATTATCAACAACTCACTGTGTATGAACAAGGTCGCGTCGTAGCGCAATTATCTACAAGCGGCTGGATGTTCTTTCCGTGATATTGCAGGAAGACTAGGCGTACATGATTGATGGCAACTGTGGTCACGGGAAGGTACGATCGTAAAGAGACGGCCTCCAGAAGAAAATGTGACATTACCGAGAGGGAAGATCGTCGTGTTCGGAGTATGCCTGTGGCGCATCGCACTGTTTCTGCAGTAGCAATTAGAGCATCAGTTGGCACCCCAATGACACAACGAACTGTTAAAAATTAGTTACTTCAAGGTCAGCTTCCAGCCACATGCCCTGTAGCGTGCATTCCACTGACCCGTAAATACTACCATTTCCGACTTCATTCGTGTCAAGCGATGGGTCATTGGAGGGTGGATTGGATAGCTGCTGTGTTTTCTGATGAAAGGTGGTTCTGCCTCGATGCCAATCAGGGCTGTATTGGCTAGAAGCAGGCCAGATGAGTCTGCAAGCAATCTGTCTGCGTGCTAGAAACATTGGACCTACACTTGGATAAATTGGAAATTTGTGGTAGGGATTATGGGACCAAACTGCTGAGGTCATTGGTCCCTAGGCGTACACACTACTTAATCTAATTTAAACTAACTTATGCAAAGGAAAACAAACACACACCCATGCCCGAGAGCCTACGTCTGGAGCCATGGTTTGTGGTGCGATTCCGTAGTACAGCAGGAGCACTCTCGTGTTTATTCCTCACACATTGAGTGCAAAATTTGTACGTCAGTCTGGTGATCCGACTTGTTATGCTGCCGATCATGAACGGTATTCCAGGGGGTGTTCTCCAACAGGATGATGGTCGCGCTCATACTACTGTTGTAACCCAACATCATCTGCATGCTGCCCTGGCCTGCTTGATCACAGGATCTGCCTTCAGTCGGGCATGTATGAGATATAGTTGGACGACAACTCCAGCGTCATTCACTATCAGCATTAAACGCCAATGTATTGGTTGACGAAGTGCAACATGCAAGGATTTCCATCCCATAAGCTGACATCCGGAACCTGTACGACACAATGCACGCACGGTTGCCAGCTTGCATTCAAAATTCTAGCAGCTATACCTGTTATTAATGTATAAGCATTTCACATTTTCAATGGCTTTTCTCGCGCTTACATGAATCTGTGAACTTGCAACGTTAATCACTTAAATATGTTGACTGCACAAATGTATGCCCCAAATTTCACTGCTGTGCATAAAGTATTTCTTGGTGTTACGGCGTTTCTTCCATCAGTGTAAATAACATAAAATAAATTCAGCAATGGTTCTACTTTAAAGTTCGAAGGCCGAAAACCTGTAATTAGGATCGTTTCAGAATCATAGTGGTTTCACATCCGGGAGATGACACTCAGTGTTCCAATACCACGCTTTATAAACGCTGTCTCATGAACCATAAACACTTTCCCATTAAATAGATAGCAATGACGGGAGATAATATTTGTTGTGTGACTTAGTGTAGAAATATAAAATATGAAGAGGAAGCTGCATACAGTAATACATAGATATCTATAAATTTGTGTTCAGGAATAAGCTGGTCAGAGATATAGTTCAGAGAAATCGTCCGCATATATTATAAATTCCAATTTCTTCATAGAATAATATTGAGTTATTTTAATCTTCATAACCTCTGTTAACTGGTATGAATATCGAACTATAGTAAAACATAGATATGTATAAATATGTGTTCAGAAATGACCTGGTCAGAGATATAGTTCAGAGAAAATAGGCTGCATATATTAGAAATTATAATTTCTCCATAGAATAATATTAAGGTATTTTAATCTTCATAACCTCTGTTAACTGGCAAGAATATCGAACTATTTTATCGATAACAGCTGTCTACGAATTCGTGCAGCTTGTTAGCATCCATTCTCTAACGAATGCGTGGACTTTCACCAGTGGCTGTAACTTTTTCCTCAGTCATACACACTCCTCCTCTTACATCTTATCCCTCGCTCTTAGTATACATGGGGTAAAATAAATTACAAAACTTTAAATTCTCCAAGTTGTCATGAAAAGAGTCAGCAGGTCTTCATTTTACTTGTAATATTTTCCTGTTTCTCTCTCACTATGTTCTGATTTCTTTGAGTAAACTTCATCTGCGGCCGCACTGTCATAGTAAATCTCTATCTTTGTTGCCACACCAGTCTTAGGTATGTGGCAGCTGCAGTTTCATCACAGTTTTTCACTAGTGAAATTCCGGGTAGCCTTAAGATAACAGTAAATCCACTTTATGTAGAGGGGGTAAATATTGTTTAACTTAAGTATTCTGATCGGGGCACAGGAGAGAACTGTCCTTATTGTTATGTGTTCCTGTCATCTCGACTATACCGAAGACATCAGAGTATTTGAATTTCATATTTTCGAGAATGAATCAAACTGAATGTATAATACATTATATTTTCTTAAGTTTCAGTTTATGACATAATAACCAAAACACCAAAATTAATAGAGTTCGACGTGGTGTTTACTGAGAGAAGAAATGCAATGTGCTCATCCAGTTCTCCGGTTTTGATGTCATTTTTAGTACCATATTTTCTGGAAAAGCTGTTTAGAAGATAGATGATTTTACAACGTGGATTTAAATCTACAATTACGCTTTTATATACTGATTAATGTTAGGTCGCAAACGAATGTAATTACGTGTTAATTTTTATTATGAAATATCAGTTTTATTATCTAATGTTACAAACCAAGCAGCCAGTTGACAGATAACTGCAGTAAATAGCTTGAACCGTGAAAAATTGGACGAAAGTTCAAGAACTTCATATGAATAAGTGTTGAAATATAACAGCATCTTCAAGGACTTTTTTAGCAGGTTAAGTATCTGTTTTAATGTATGAGTAACCATCTGCTATCTTCAAACGCGATGGATGCATCCGTCTCAGGCTCTGAGTGCAGTTGTTATGACTTAAAGAAGGTGTTGAGAGAAACGAGCATGGATGTCCACTTTAATTGTCGATTTCACCATAATGCGAGTTTTATTTAATGCAGTTTCTGACAAGAGATGAGTAACTATAGAAATACTAATGCTTAACGAAATGAAAAATTTAGAACGTGATAGCTACCCCGATAATCTCATAATAAAGACCGACAGGTACTGTTCACTAGCTGGCGTACCCGGCTTCACTCAGGGAGTTGATACGAGATTGTGTGGCAACTGGAATAAAAGAATAAACTATGAAGTATAAGAGGTAAAAAAATATTTATTGGAAACATATTCTAACTCTTTATAGCACTTGTTAAAGTACAACAGCTAATAAACTTTTTATTGAACAGGTGTTATAAATATTTAGAAAGGTCATTAATAAACAACGTTTTTCATTTTGTTTTCCCGGCTATATATGTACAAATTTTTCGGATTTGCTGTCGAGAGCAATCTACGTATAGTTGACAGTGGGAGAAGCAGGAGTCTTTGAGGTTGACGCTGCAGTATATTAAATTTTGTCCTGGCCCTTCGTTAATTATACACTACTGCCCATTAAAACTGCTACACCACGAAGATGACGTGCTACAGACGCGAAATTTAACCGACAGGAAGAAGATGCTGCGATATGCGTATGATTAACTTTTCATTCACACTGGGTTGGCGCCGGTGGCGACACCTACAACGTGCCGACATGAGGAAAGTTTCCAACCAATTTCTCATACACAAACAGCAGTTGAGCGGCGTTGCCTGGTGAAACGTTGTTGTGATGCCTCGTGTAAGGAGGAGAAATGCGTACCATTACGTTCCGACTTTGATAAAGGTCGGATTGTAGCCTATCGCGATTGCAGTTTATCGTATCACGATATTGCTGCTCGCGTTGGTCGAGATCCAATGACTGTCAGCAGAATATGGAATCGGTGGGTTCAGGAGGGTAATACGGAACGCCGTGCTGGATTCCAACGGCCTCGTATAACTAGCAGTCGAGATGACAGGCATCTTATCCGCATGGCTGTAACGGATCATGCAGCCACGTCTCGATCCCTGAGTGAACAGATGGGGACGTTTGCAAGATAACAACCATCTACATCTACATCTACATCTATACTCCGCGAGCCACCTTACGGTGTGTGGCGGAGGGTACTTATTGTACCACTATCTGATCCCCCCTTCCCTGTTCCATTCACGAATTGTGCGTGGAAAGAACGACTGCTTGTAAGTCTCCGTATTTGCTCTAATTTCTCGGATCTTTTCGTTGTGATCATTACGCGAGATATATGTGGGCGGTAGTAATATGTTGCCCATCTCTTCCCGGAATGTGCTCTCTCGTAATTTCGATAATAAACCTCTCCGTATTGCGTAACGCCTTTCTTGAAGTGTCCGCCACTGGAGCTTGTTCAGCATCTCCGTAACGCTCTCGCGCTGACTAAATGTCCCCATGACGAATCGCGCTGCTTTTCGCTGGATCATGTCTATCTCTTCTATTAATCCAACCTGGTAAGGGTCCCATACTGATGAGCAATACTCAAGAATCGGACGAACAAGCGTTTTGTAAGCTACTTCTTTCGTCGATGAGTCACATTTTCTTAGAATTCTTCCTATGAATCTCAACCTGGCGCCTGCTTTTCCCACTATTTGTTTTATGTGATCATTCCACTTCAGATCGCTCCGGATAGTAACTCCTAAGTATTTTACGGTCGTTACCGCTTCCAATGATTTACCACCTATGGCATAATCGTACTGGAATGGATTTCTGCCCCTATGTACGCGCATTATATGTATACGAACAGTTCGACGACGTTTGCAGTAGCATGGACTATCAGCTCGGAGACCATGGCTGCGGTTACCCTTGACGTTGCATCACAGACAGGAGCGCCTCCGATAGTGAACTCAACGACGAACCTGGGTGCAGGAATGGCAAAATGTCTTTTTTTGGGATGAATCCAGGTTCTGTTTACAGCATCATGATGGTTGCATCCGTGTTTGGCGACATCGTACTGAACGCACATTGGAAGCGTGTATTCGTTATCGCCATACTGGCGTATCACCCGACGTGATGGTATGGGGTGCCATTGGTTACACATCTCGGTCACCTCTTGTTCGCATTTACGGCAGTTTGAACAGTGGACGTTACATTTCGGATGTGTTGCGACCCGTGACTCTACCCTTCATTTGATCCCTGCGAAACCCTACATTTCAGGAGGATAATGCACGACCGCATGTTGGAGGTCTTGTACGGGCCTTTCTGGATACAGAAAATGTTCGACTGCTGCCCTGACCAGCACATTCTCCAGATCTCTCACCAATTGAAAACGTGTGGTCGATGGTGGCCGAGCAACTGACTCGTCACAATACGCCAGTCACTACTCTTGATGAACTGTGGTATCGTGTTGAAGTTGCATGGGCAGCTGTACCTGTACACGCCATCCAAGCTCTGTTTGACTCAATGCCCAGGCGTATCAAGGCCGTTATTAGGGCGAGAGGTGGTGGTTCTGGGTACTAATTTCTCAGCATCTATGCACCCAAATTGTGTGAAAATGTAATCACATGTCAGTTCCAGTATAATATATTTGTCCAATGAATACCCGTTTATCATCTGCATTTCTTCTTGGTGTAGCAATTTTAATGGCCACTAGTGTAATAATGTAGGCCAATTTGGTTGGGAATTGTAGTATTTTACATTAGAATGGCAGTTCAGTAGAGATCAGTGGTATTCTGGGGATAAATAGGGCGTGTCCTTTGTACTTTCCAGTTATAAGTTCGGCTTCGATGATGTTGCTCGATAGCTTTTTGACGATCATCCTTGTTCTGTTATATAGTTTTGGTAAGTTGAGATTTCTGAGTAGTATGATCGGAGATCCAATTTTAAGTCGAAGGTAGGGTAATGGCATTCCTGGAACTTGCAAAGCGCTCAGAAAATCTGTAGGGAATTTCCATTTTCTTCAACGTTTACCATCGTGTCGATCGATTTACATATTCTCTCGTGACCGGGAATTTTCTTTTGAATGTTAAAGTTGATATTGTCGATAATATTACTTTTAGTTAATAAACTTGCCCTTTCAAAGCTAGTCCGGGTTGTTATAGTTGTGAACAATGTTTGGATAAATTTGGTTAATGACTTTGTTTTCAGCAGTGGCTATGTTGCAGAAATCACTGCTGAGTGTAATGAGGGCGGTCGTCAGGTCAACAAGGTATGTGCCTTCGCCTATTTGTAAAAGTTGCTGAGCGAAGTGTGCTGTTGTTTCCTATTTCGCGTTTGGGGTGTAGCCAGAGAACTGATGTTTTTTAAGCATGCATTGATCTCGTCTGCTGGTGTTGACTTGGGGTAACTGGAAGTGCTAGTCGAAAATCTCCTGAGAGTATGAGTAAAGCTCCTCCAATCACTCCAGAGTTCCCTTGCAAGTCTTGTAATGTTCTGCCTATGGCTTCGAGTGATTTTTATGTGCCATTGTGCATTCGTCCCAGAGGATAATTTTAGCTTGCTTTAGAAGTTCCCAACTCCCCCCCCCCCCCCTCTCCAGATGTGTTGAGGTTTTACGCACCGGGAATTGTCCATCGGCTATATTCAACTGTAGTTGTAGGGCGGAATGGGCATTTCGTTCTCCTTCCATAAGTGTGGCTACAATGCGGATGATGCCAGTGCAAGAGCGATGTGTTGTTTAGCAAGTATTTCCGCCAGGAACAGATTTATTAGAAACGTTTTCCCGGTCCCACCTGGTGGATCCTAGCAAATTTTTCGGCCACTCTTGTTGTCAAAAAAAATCGTTCAAATGACTCTGAGCACTATGGGACTTAACAGCTATGGTCATCAGTCCCCTAGAACTTAGAACTACTTACACCTAGCTAACCTAAGGACATCACACAACACCCAGTCATCACGAGGCAGACAAAATCCCTGACCCCGCCGGGAATCTATCACGGGAACCCGAGCGTGGGAAGCGAGAACGCTACCGCACGACCACTAGCTGCGGACTGTTGTTGTCAATCCGGTCCATGATAACGTAATAAATTTCCTTTCGATTGTCACTGAGGAGTGGTAGGTGTGAGTAGTATAATAAAATAGGTCGTTGGCGTAACTATTTTCCTTTGAAATTTCGAGGTCTTACACGCTGATATCATCTTTTCGTGGCGTTTGCATCCGAAGTTGTACTAAGGTCTGGATCTTTATTGCTGAACATATATCTTCTTGGCGAATGAGTGTTTCATTGACAATCTCGTTGAATTCGATGGTCAGTTCAGGGTGAGCTTGCCGGATATGATACAGTATGTCATCACTCTATTTGAAGGAGTACCATAACTGTTTTGAATTCTATGGGTTGTATGTTGTTAGAATAATGGCGAATACGTCTCTCATTTGTTCAGCTGAGGCTGTGAGTGAGGTTTCTTGTAGTGTTATGTACCAGTGTTTGTCGTTTGCTAATAGTCCTAAGCGTTGACATGCATTTCTGTACGTCTGGCGTAGGTAACGGTAACAGTCTTGAGATCTGTGAAATTTGTTGGTCCCCGCATTTCGTGTAGCAACATCTGGAGACAGAAACATTCGACTTTGTTCAGATGTAAGGTGTATACTCGGCCTAGTGCGCTAGTATTCTTGATTCCTGGCTGATCTCCTACCATTATCCCTTTTTTTCATCGTTGAAAGGTTTTCTTGAGTTTTACGTATAACAGGTAGGGACGTCGACATAAAGTAATGCAATCGTTTGGCTCAGTTGGTAAAAAGCTGTTAATATTGTGTTCTGACGTGGTTCGCTTGCTATATTTCTGGCTGGGTCTTTTGTGAAGTGATCTCTTTGTCCATTCTCCAAATGTACTGCCAAATGTTGCACAGTTGGTTCGTGTTCGTGTACGGGAGAATCGAAAATTCGCTACGCTGCTTCATTGCTTGATTTATCTTCCCACCTGGTACAAGAGGCTCTCATGGTTTATGTTTTACTGTTCCCTGTCTTCGACTATTTCGAATACTGCCATATCACTGCTTTTTTTCACATACTTACAGACATATTTGATGGATTTCATTGAATTGCAGTATTCTACGTTTACGTGTGCTTGGAAAATTTTCGAAAGTAGTATTTTATGTGGTATTTCCCACTGATTATCTATTTCCCGTTCGTCGCTGCTGCGTATTAGTATTTTTGCTATGAAGGAACCGTTTTGCGTGATCGTCTTCTGTATTTGGGAATTCATCGACTCCGGTTTGTATGTCGTGCAAGTATAGTTTTCGGTACTTTTAGTACATATTCCATCCTTCATCACTACGAACTGGGGTTTAAAGACCCGCATGGTCTGTGAATCATGCTTTACTCTGCTATGTCGTAGAGTTCCGCACCTTCTTGTGCATTGGAAAATTCAGCTTGGATGATTTTGTCGATATACGTGGGATGAATTCTGTCGTGTAGCCACATTAGATCGTGTGAGTGAGGCAGTCCTCGTTTTTGCCATTCGTTTGTGTAACATCCAGCATCTAACGGTTCCAAAGAGGTGGCATTTTGTTATGACTTCAGTAAATCTACTTTGTATTAGTCGGAAATCTCGGGCTATTACGTCGTGTCGATGTATGAGGACTTGTCCGTATCTTAGCTGTTCTTTCATTTCTGGCCACGAAAAGTTGCATATGAATGTTATGGAGAGGTCAGATCGTCCATATTTTCGTATATAGGTCAAGGCATCTTGAGTATATTCGTCCATGTGTCCCGAACTTCCTATGTATGATGGAGATACGATTACCATTGTTACAATGTCGTCAATCTTTCCGTCATTTGTGATTGCGTCTCGAAGGTGGATGTATTCTTTCGTGTGTAGTTTCTTCTGAGTCATTCGTATGTAAAGCATCCGTTCCGCTTCTGTTTTCGCATACATGTCTACCACGAATTGTTGGAATAAGTGGCGAGTGTTGAAAATACGATTGTATACTTCATTGTCTCTGATCATTAAGCGATAAGCACAGAACTCCTGGGAAGTGGCTTTTTTCTTTGGTTTCATCCCTATTTCGGGTTAGATTTGTTTCAAATTAAAGTGGTATCTGTCGTCTGCGTGCAGAGATATTAATTGATACCGGAGAGCATCATATGAACGGTTCATCTCTGCAAATCATTGTAGTTCTTCTCTTCTTCATTGCACAGTTTTTTCACAGCTTGTGTTTTCATTGCCCAGAATTACGATGGCTACTTCGTGTATCTGAGGTGCATGAAATTGACGTTCGTCTTCTCCAAGTGGTCTTTTGTCTGCTCGAATTACAACTTTATAGTAATTAGAAATCATTCTGTCTAGTGCTGTTTTGAATACTTGAATCAGTTGGCTGTATTTGTGTAAGATCCTTTGTACATCTTGGACTACTTCTGCTCTCAATCCACTGATATCTGTGCATGATTGATCAATTACCGCTTCTTCATTTAAGATGAAATATACTTGCAGAGTTTATGATCTTCATTGGGTAATGGTAGTAACGATCCTATGTTGTGATGGTTTATCCTTGGATGAAAACAAAAAAGACAATCGATTTCATTTCTATTAGTGTTGATCGAAGTGACACCGAAAGAAGTTATTTGGAAGCAGGCGTTGTATGCTTTTATATTTTAAAGGAAGAGTTTTGTTTCTGGGGTTTCCCCGGTCATGTTAAGTAAAAATTCCTGCGGATGTGCTGCCAGTGGAGGTAATCGAATTTTTCCATTCACGAAACAGAATCCTGGTGTTTCTGTTCAGAAATTTTTCACGTTGCAGACTTGGCAGAAGTTATCAATTTTTCCGATTACGGCGTGTTTGTGTTTGCTATATTCTTTCGTCGGGTCGTAATGGAAAGCTCCAATTGATAGGTTGTACTGTTTACTTGTCCTCGTCAGCGCTACTCGAAGGATGTTTTCATGGCTGACTTGAGTTCGCAGTCATTTATTATAAGATTGTGTCATAATTCTTGATTCTTCATTCGGTTCATTTCGTTGTTCTTCGGTTTCTCTGCTCCTTACAGTGCTCATTCTCGTTCGTTGGGCACTTAAACGTGCTTCGCGCTTTTCATCCGTTTCGTTTTCTCGCTGTTCTTTTTTTCGCCATTTTACTTCAGAACTGACATCATCTACTCCTCTTTTACGTTTGGATATTGTATAAAATATAAATCAAACCAAATTTTATTAACGAACACAGTAAGTACAGTTTGCACACTTTGCACAATTTATTTTCGATTTATATTCAGTCACTGTATCACTTTGACTGCTCACACTTCGCTGTTTGATTTTATTCACTCACTACAATACTTTTTCGGTTCCTCCCGTCATCACTGATAAGAAACTGAGGTTCCAACCCACGACGGGTCTTGCTTTATGCATACTCCTACCAATGGGTAGTCTCACCAGGGCGATTTCCAGAACATACCTAAAAGGCTTCGAATGGTCCACAATGTTCCAGAGCACTCCACAACGTTCGAGAGTGTTCTGGAAAGTTCCACAATGATCCGGGACGTTCCGGGATGTTCCCAAACATTCTGGAATTTTCCCGAATATTGCAGATTATTCCCGAACATTCCAGAACATCCCCGATCATCGTGGAACATTCCGCAACATTCTCTAATGCTGTGGAATGCTGTCAAATACTCTAGAATATTGTGGAATGCTCTCGAATACTCTCGTATGTTGTGGAATGTTCTAGAAATTTCTAGAGAGCGAAATTTCCTAGCCTTTATATCTTCAAAATTCCCTGGTGCTACCCGGACTCTTTTGTTTTAGCGGAACGCACACTGTTCTCTTCCTTTTGTAATACATACTGACTGTTAAGACATAACCCTTAAGTTGCCGAGGTAGCAGAATTTTTTTGTACGAGGCTGATGCATACAGCACACCAACTGAGCGTGTTTCTGGAGTCCTTTATACTACAGCAAAGAAAGATGTGACATGTTTAAAAACTATTGTTGCGGAAGCCGTGACTGAGCAGACTTTGCATGCTAGTATAAACTCTTAACTCACGAGGTGTGGTATCTCAGACCGTGCCAGAATTTCCCAAGTGGCTCTCGTAGGTCAGTTAAGGCGGAACGTTTTTATACACCACCTACCCGCTTTTAATCATCAACCCTACAAATTATTATAGTCATGCGTTATGGTCTTATTGGATTGTTGTTGATATGTGATGGGGTTTCCTGGAACGCGCCTCATGAACTACGCACCTGTTTCGTCAGGTCTGTAAAAGAAATTTTAGCAGGAATGTGACAATTTTACATACTCCATGTTCGCTGACATTTTTGCAGTGGATGGAGAATGATGTCAATGATATAGAACAAGAAGTAGACGAAGAAATGGCTCTGAGCACTATGGAACTTAACATCTATGGTCATCAGTCCCCTAGAACTTAGAGCTACTTAAATCTACCTAACCTAAGGACATCACACAACACCCAGTCATCAAGAGGCAGAGAAAATCCCTGACCCCGCCGGGAATCGAACCCGGGAACCCGGGCGCGGGAAGCGAGAAGGCTACCGCACGACCACGAGCTGTGGACTAAACGAAGAAGTCAACGATTTTTCAATAACCAGTGATCACAGCTCTGCCAACGAACAAGAGGGCTCTTCAGAGGAAGATCTTCAGGACAATGGCGATGAGGACCTTTCTGTTTCTCTAACAAATTACTTTTATTGTATTGTGTTGTATTGTGTTACATGGAACTGGGGGCCTAGAAAAGACGGACGGGCTTCGTCCCCACCGTAGTCCTCAGTGGTTCACAACCCCACAACAGGTCACAGCAGTCCACTCACCCCGCCGCCACCCCACACAGGTCCCATGGTTATTCTGCGGTTCAGCCCCCAGTGGAACCCCCCCGCCCCCACCCCCCACCACCAGGAACATCTCACCCTAGACGAGTGTAACCCCAATGGTGGCGTGGTAGAGTAATTACAGCGTACGTGTACGTGGAGAAAGTGTTTGCGCAGCAATCGCCGACATTGTGTAACTGAGGCGGAATAAGGGAACCAGCCAGCATTCGCTGACGCAGATGGAAAACCACCATAAAAACCATCCACAGACTGGCCGGAACACCGCCGGGCGGTTTCGTGCCGTGGACCGGCATGCCTTCCAGCCCGGAAAACAGTGGGTTAGACCGCACGACTAACCGGGCGGGCCATCAAAATACTTATTGTTAGTTAAAATTAAATGTGTTCTGGGTGGTGGTAAAGAAAGATGTAGATCTCAGTACTGAATATTAATTTTGCTACCTTTCTTTTTCTGGAAATCAAGTTCAGTTTTTATATGCAAGTTTAAACCTCGGAAATAAGTTTTATACGAAAATTAGCTTTCTATAGAGATACCATAAGTTTTCAGAACGTAAAATTCAGCTCTCTAACAGTTAGTTTTGTGCAATATTGAAAAAGTTTCACAAAAGTATGTGACTTTTGCTTGACGCCAAAATAAAATACTGTTGGCTTTATTTAGCGCAATAAAATCAACAAGGAGCATTTACACAACGCTTATATAGTTGTAACCGTAAGTGTTATATAACATAAATTAAATTTTCAACTGATTTACAGCTTAAATATTGGTTTAAAGATGTCTCAGAGACATCACCTCGTAGTAAACGTTACAGAAAAGTAGCCTCGTGATTTAAGGGTAAAACAAATAAAGTCTGTTTGTAAGAGATTTCATTGTTTACTTTGTTCAAAAGCACAACATCTGGTTTCCAAACTTAGTGTCTAAGTATGTGGTATAGGACGCAGAGGACATGCAACAAATTATCAACAGTATGACAATGCAGCTAATTTGTGAGTGTAAGCAAAAGTTGACACAGATCGCATTTGTGATATTTGTGAATAGCCACTTAAGTATACACTATACTTAAATGAGCTATATATTACCCATGTTATTGAATTTAGTTCAAAAGTTCATAAAAGCTTCATTCGTCCACCTGTAAAACGTACCCCAGCCCTAACATTTATCAAAAGCCAGGCGTGATGAAGTGCTTAAAAAGGGTTATAATGGACAATATCGTTACTTTAAACGACTAGTAACTATATTTTTCAGTAACAGTAACCTTTTCGATTAAATGGAAATGCGTTATTGCATGAATCAAAGACAGAAATGTGTGTCATGGCTTTGCTGTTATTTCCAACTTGAATGCTGAGGGCTAATGGCAGCCATTCCGGGTACAACCATTTTTAGCTGCCCGTCAAAGAAACGAATGCTTAAAACCTGCAATGCGGAATCAACTTCACTGTTTTGTTTTTCCATCATCCGAATATTGGATACCGGAAAATATGTCTCGAAAAACGGCACTGAGTGGCGTATATTGTAGAGTTTTAGAAATGACAGGAACAGTAAAGTGTTATTAACACGTAGGCAAACAGCTAGATGACAATTTGAATACAGTTCAAACTGTGAGTGATCCTCCATAGTATATAGTCACTGTAAATAAACTCCTAAGGAAACAGAAACTACTGCTTTGTAGGTATAAAACAAAGTGTAGGGCTTTACATAGAGAGATGCTGAATGAAACGCATTTAGCTGTCGAAAGAACAACGTGTGGAGGAGCCTTCTGTGTCCACCGTCGCTGAATATTGCCGAAAGATCTTTCACACAACGCAAAGAATACATAAAGGCTGTTAGTGTCACTAAAGTTTGTGTCCATTCACTCATGGACAAGTCTGCAAATGAGAGTAGTAAATTAAAAGCAGAAGTGCTTAAACCTGTTTTGAAGTGCTCCTTCACAAAGGAAAGCTCTGGAATATTGATTCAATTTCTTTCTCGTACCACTGAAAAGGTGAGTGAAATATATATTAATGTATGTGGCATTGATGAAGAGGGCCCGATGGAATCCCTATCAGACTCTATACTCGATTCACATTTGAGTTAGCTCCCCTTTTGACAATAATATATCGTAGATCCCGTGGTGTCATCCGAAGAAAGAGGTACTAAGAAAAAATTGGAACCTCGGGATGGAACCACAGGGAAGAACAGTCGCTGCCAGAAGCAACGATGAATGAGAAACGAAGGCGTGCGCATGTCCTCGAGAGTTTCATACGCCACCGCCGCACCATGCTTGCTTGCGTCAGAGCAGAGTGCCACTCAGCCCATTCTGCAATATCGCCAGAGACGACAACACTGTCTCACAACAGCCATCAGTGCGAGAGTTGTATTAGACAGACCTATTAGTAAAGTTTATAGTCTTGTGTATTTTGAGAGCAGCGACTGTTATGTTGCACTGTATCAAGTGACAAGTTAGTGCTCAGAGGCAGTAGCAAATATACGTGACTGTGCTGTTGAAGTGGATTGTTTCAGAGTTAAGTATTTCATCTTGTTCGACATATAATAAAGCGATCTAACATTTTCTGTGTTATAGTATGAACTCTGCCTCCTCCAGAAGGAAATCTAAGAACCCACAAATGTGCCGACTGGCGTTTCTCCGTTCAGCAAAACAAATGTTGTGCTGCATAGAGGCCCTCGCCTGATCACAACGCCGGTGATGTGTGCATGTCGTTCCAGTGGATAGTCCCCCCTGGTTTGCCTTTTGATTGTTAATAGACTTACGCTAGTAACGTCTGAAATATTGATAGTGTATTCTGTTTCTTCTTTTTATCCTATAAAAAGCCAGCCCCGAAAATGTCTGTAAACGAATTTGTGGAATTGCAGGCGCTACAGATTGTACGACTGCTGCTCAGCGTGCAAGAGATGACGACATTACTTTCACAACAATAACACTGCACCCGATTGAAGCACAAAATATTCGCCCTTTTAACGTTATTGAAGAGGAGTGTTCAGAATATCGCGCACAGATGGAAGCTCGCATTACTGCATTCAACATAACAGGTGCAATACTTCTTTTCTTCCAACGGTCGGAGCTGAGGTATACAGCCTATATTTAAAACTGTGTTCTGATTCGTCCGGGAGGTGTTAGTAACTACGATCTTACTCGGCTGCTAAGGTGAACATGTTGTTGCTCAGGTTCATGTCGATGCAGCAAGGTTTATATTTTTCTGGCTCAAGAAGCAGCCGGCACAGACTTCAAACTTGAAGGGTTAACAAGGCAGTGTAGGTTGAATAGCTCTTGTGAACCAAGTTACAGCGATGTTACGTTAAGTGTTGCAATCACACAAAATGTGTCAGACACTATTCTAAAATTCTCAGATTCTCACCTGAAAGCCAATTTGTCTATTATGAAATTTAAAAGAGTTGTGGACACAACTGAAATTGGTTTTGAGGTTTTTCTGTTGATATAAGTGCACAAGACACTCACTGTAAAGTTCATGCTAAAGTTGAAATGAATAAAAATAGGATACCGATTAACAATAAACATAAATGTAAAAACATTCAGCCCCGGGGTACACAAGGTGACCTACAGAATACAATGAGGAAGTCCTGCCGTCAGTGCTTTTAAAATCGTGACAGGAAGCTTTTCCTTGTCGTGGCACACGGTGATTCTCGTCTGGAATGCCAGATCATAACGAAACAATTTTTTTAGTAGGCAGCCAGCGCAAGCACAGGTCTGGCACACGGCTTCAGCGACGCTCTCAGGAAGTACGTGTTCGTCGGCAATGCTATTAGAGCAGCCACAAGCGAAGGCTTGCATCCCTGTCTCGTAGAAAGCTACTGCAGTTGTACGCTGGCACAAACATAGACTTTTTGTCTATTTGAGAGTGACTCAAAATACAATTACATTTTGGTTTGACAAAAGTGCATTTGTTTCCCTAATCAGTCAAAACACATATAAAAGATTGAAACATCCCCTTAGGCGCTTCAGTCTGGAACCGCGTGACCACCACGGTCGCAGGTTCGAATCCTGCCTCGGGCATGGATGTGTGTGATGTTCTTGGGTTAGTTAGGTTTAAGTAGTTCTAAGTCCTAGGGGACTGATGACCTCAGATGTTAAGTCCCATAGTGCTCAGAGCCGTTTGAAGCCATCCCCTTAGAAAAAAATTATAAATGTCTGTGCTGGTATACTTCTACGTTATTTGATTTTCAAACATCTGAGCAAAACTGAACGTACTCAGACATTTCTCTCTTTACTTATTCTGAACAGCAGTAAACTGACACACAATATTTTTAGCACAACGCAATCTGACTTTCAATAATCCCTACAAAAGAATGGCCCTGACTAAGAATAACCTATACCTTACATGAATCACCTCACAAAAATCTTCGTTACTCAAACTACTGCAATACAGCGATCACCAATACTGCCAGCTAAATAAAGGGTTCTAACTACTGAAGGCACTAACTACTGATAGGCATAGTTAGCAAATGAACGATTTTGATAGAGAACAAACAATGTATTTACCTTAATAGTGTTCAAAAGTCATTATATAGAACCAGTGATTTTCTTACAGAGTGCTACGTGACGTTACCAACATAAAAACCTAAACAGCCCACTTATAAGGTCGGTAGCCCGTGGCTACTGAAGCCTACTTCTGTTTTGTCGCCATGTAACAGCAACGCAGTACCGGTACTTAACAGTACAAACAGTTTTCGTTTACTCTGGTTTAATTTGTTCATCCTGTGTGTACAAGACAATGTGCTACAAGTCAAAGCCTCCACGACTCTTACCAATGTTTATGACTCGTATCGCCGGCCGCGGTGGTCTCGCGGTTAAGGCGCTCAGTCCGGAACCGCGCGACTGCTACGGTCGCAGGTTCGAATCCTGCCTCGGGCATGGATGTGTGTGATGTCCTTAGGTTAGTTAGGTTTAAGTAGTTCTAAGTTCTAGGGGACTGATGACCACAGAAGTTAAGTCCCATAGTGCTCAGAGCCATTTGAACCATTTTTTTTTTTACTCGTATCATATAGCAAACTGGCTGAATCAGATTTAGGAAGGGCTAAAAATATTGAAGCGCACATTACTGTTAAAGAAAGTCCGCAACAGATTTTTCGTGCAAGACCTGTCACCAATGTCATAATGGGCTCGTTGCTTAGGAACTGCAACGATGGAAAGACAATGTGGTTATACAAACCGTTTCTGTAAGTCACTGGACATCACCCTTAATGATATGAAAGAGTTCATCAAGTTTACGTTATTTTCAAGCCACAGTAAACCCACAAAGTCTCATGGATTCATTTCCTCTCCTATGACCGGAGCAATTTATGGACATATTGGGACAAGGCAGATTCTTTTCCTAAACTGATTTACGTCGGGAACACTTACAGTTAGTGCTGGACAAGCAGTCCATGTTATATTTTGTGATCATCGCTCACCTGTGTTTGTTTCAGTTTCAAGGACTAACGTTTGGGAGCGCTTACGATCCTGCTGTTTTTCAACAGCTCCTGCAAAAATTAAAAATGAAAGTCCCTTCATGAACAAACTATTTGGACGATATTGTTGTTATACGTCGTATGCTGCTGAACATTTGACAAATTTAGGCTGCTTGTTTCAGATACTTTCTACGCCTGGCTTAAAGTCCAACAAGAAAAAGCGCTCTTTCTTCCAAGATAAAGTTGTATATTTAGAAGATGTTATAATGGCACAGGGTACGCATCCTGATAAATCGCACTTGTCCAAGATTAAATATTTGCGAGCGCCACGTAAAATCAAGGACTTCCAAGCTCTCGATGGGAAGATAGCACCAATGAGCCAAAACATTAGCATCACCGGCCACAACGAGATTGGGTGAAGCCGGGTGAAAGCGACTTTGAGATGGGATAGGGTGCTATGGCGAGGCGTCTGAGAACGAGAATTTCAGAAACGTCGAAGCTGGTCGGCTATTCATGCGCTACTGGCATGAACAACTATGGAAAGTAGCTGATGGAGGGTGAAACTACGAGTAGGTGACAAGGTACTGAACGTTCAAGCCTCATCACAGAACCTGGACGTCGGCTGTTCATGTACTGCTGTTGTGAGCATCTACTAAAAGTGACTCAAGAGCGATGAAACCTCGAGTACGGGAAAGGTACTGGACTTTCACGCCTCATCAAGGAACGTGGACATCAGAGGCTTGCTCGCACTGAAGAGAATCGTAGGCGGCGATCTGTGGAAGATCTGACAACAGAGTACAATACCGGTGCAGGAACAAGTGTTCCAGAGTACACCATTCAGCGTACATTGTTGGACATAGGGCTCCACAGCAGACGCCTCCTACATGTTCCCATGTCGACCAAAATACATCTTCAATTAGGAATGCAGTGGACATGGGGACATGGAGATTGGACTGCGTATCGGTAGGAACGTGTCGGCTGAGCAGATGGGCTAAATCGGTGGTCGCTTCCAGACACATCATCCAGATATAGGCTACATCTACTCAAAACAAGCATGGCATTGCACCACACATAAAGTCGGATCGAGCAAAATTGGATTACATTCACTCTTGCTTTTATGGGACCTGTGTTGGTAATCTAAGGCACCATGGCAGCTGTGAACTACGTGAACATTAATGCAGATCAACTGCATCCATCCATCCTTTATGTCTCCTCTTATGGTGATCGCATCTTCCAGCGGGGTAACAGTCCATAAGACCAGAATCGTGCTATATTGGTCCGAGGAGCATAGGGGTGAGCTCATATTGAAGTCTAGTCCACCACATTGACGTTGATCTAAACTCGATAGAGCACTTTTGAATCACTGTCGGGTGCAAACTCAGTGCCAACAAACCATTAGCCTGTAACTTAAGGGAACTGCATGACCTGTGAGTAGGCATCTAGTGCTCCATTCTTCCAAAGTATTTGCAGAACCCATGCTGTGCAGAATCGCTGCTGTACTATGTGTCAGACGTGGACCGACATGCTCTTAAGTAGCTGGTCAAAATGTTCTGGCTCATCAGCGTACATATTACATTACATTCATCGGAAATGCTGTAGCTGAATGGTCAGCGTGACGGATTTGCAATTCTCTGTGCCCGGGTTCGATTCCCGGCTGAGTCGGGGAATTTTCTCCGCCCAGGTACTGGGTGTTGTGCTGTCCTCATCATCATCCTATCATCTTCATCGACTGCAGGTCGCCGAAGTGGCGTCAAATTGAAAGACCGGCACCCGGTGAACGGTCAGCCTGACGGGGGCACTGTCCATACGATAAAATAAAAAAATAAATCGGAAATGCTGCGTAAATTGCTGCCCTATTGAACCAGAAAACCCGGGAAAGTGTTCCCTTTGTGTGGTCCCAAAAATCTCAGGATGCATATCAGCAGTTACGGAATGCATTACTGTGATTTATTTTGATCCAGCTACGTCTATTGTGTTATGTGTGGATGCATCTTCTTTTGGGATTCAAGCTGTGCTCTACCATACAAACTGGTCATGTGAGAAACCTGTTGCTGTTGCCTCGCACACTCTCAGCAAAGCGCGATGCAATTACAGTCAACTTGAGCAAGAGGAGACGCCGTTACCTGTGGTGTTAAAAAGCTCCCCCATTACTTGAACGGTCGGAAGTTCTGTTTGATTACAGATCATTGGGCTTTAATGGCATTGTTCATCTTTCCAAGCCTGTCCCACCACTTACAGAGCAAACATTACAATGTTACTCTGTGATATTGTCCACTTATTTGTATGGATTGTTCTACAGGCCTACTGCCGAGTTGTTGTCTCGGTTACCAGTCGGTACTGACACGGCATTTGATTTGTCTGACGTAACATGTTATCACATTGATACCCAGGATTTATAAACTCTTCAAAATATTTCTCCCGAATCTTGGTGTTTTGCTACAGAAATTGCTTCTGTCCCAGCTGCTCAGAGAGTTTCGCAATATGTGCAACATGAGCCGCCACGTAGTTTGAAGGAAATCCCCCACCGTGTGACGCATAGCTATTTCTTTGAATCATCATGTGCTATTCGAGCGGTCAATTGTTCTGCTGTTGGGTACATAGAATGATGATGCACGGGTGGTGGTTACCCATCGCCTCCAGTTTGAAGTTTTATCTTTGTTGCACCAAGGCCATTGGAATATAGTTTTCGTGAAGTAACTCGTCCAACGTCATTGTACTTGGCAGGGTACGGGCACCCACATAGAGCGGATGACTTGTTGTTGTAATGTTTGTTTGGAACGTCAATCAGTTTCACCACTATGATTTTTTGAGTTGCCATGTCCTTATGGACCGTGGCAACGCATCCATGTTGATCTTGCGGGTCCATTATGGAACACGTGATGGTTTTTGTGGTAGACGCACACAGTAAAATTTCTTTGTTGTTCCCATGATATCCACCACCAACGATAGTACGGGTTCGGCTTTGCCTTCTATTATTTTGTCTTATAGGTCTACTAGAGGTCCTTGTCCCTGATAATGGATCACAAATCACGCTATCCAATTTTCAGCAGATTTGTGGCACCAATGGTACACCACGTGACTACTGCTGGTTTTCCCCCTGAAAGTTAAATGTTCATTTGAACGTTCAAAAGTTACGTTGAGATACTGCAGTTCTCCTACAAATGGAAACAAGGCTTGAAGATTTTTCTTTCCTGCTACCACCTATTGTCGTGTAATAGGAGGCCAACAGTAGATTACACGGTCGTCGTCACCGTAACCTACTGCATCCTCTGCAGCTGCTGTGGAAACATTTCGTTCCGCCGGATCAGACAAAGCTTCAGCCACAGACTGAAGTCTTCTTTAAGTTATTTGGCAAGAATCAGCGCTGGAAGCATGTTGTCATCACAGTGGTCTTAAGACATTCATCTTACAACATTCTCGATTACAGAACCAGCTACGGCACTTGTATGTGAGTGAGTCTGCTACAGAATTTTTATCCACAGTCCCAGCACGCCAGTGGAGTCCACAATAGCAGTCATATCCTCTTCTCCGCCAGTGGTGGCCGGCATTATCCAGAGTGGTGCCCATGGAGGTCAATGTCCCGCTGTAGTCACCGCATCAGTCACTGCCGCCGCCACTGTCGCCAATGTCCCCGATGTCGGCGTCCATCCTCTGGCCTGAGCTCATGTCCGTGCAGGCGACCCCCCAGCAAAGTAATCATGCCACACCAGGAGATATCATTGCTGTCCGTCCGACCACAGCGTCAGCCTCATTGTATGCTGTAGTGCGTCCTGTGGCCGGTTTTTTTGGCTGGTCTTCCCAGTCACTTGCAGTACGGATACTGAGCTGTGGACAGGGAGCTGCCATCGACTCCCTGTTTCCTCATCTACGTCCTCATTCAGGCCTCCCACCACCGTCATTCCTGTTGACCTGGATTGTTTCAAAGTTAAGTATTTCATCTCGCACAAGTTATCAGAAAGTGAGCTAATATTTTGTGTGCCCTCCAGAAGCAAATCTAAGAACCCATCACTGTGAAAACGGGTGTTTTATCGTCCAGCACAGCACATCCCTCGAACAATAAATCGTATCCAATAGCTGGAAAAAAGCACCGATCACATCTGTCTACAAGATGGGTAGCAGAAGTGATCCGTCCACTATCCTTCATAGACATTTGTTGTAGAGTGTTGGAACATATTCTGAGCTCTAACATAATGAGGTATTTCGAACAGAACGATATCGCACATGGCAACCGGCATGGATTTCGAAAACATAGATCACGTGAAACCCAAGTCTCATTTTTCTCATATGACATCCTGAAAGCCATGAATCAAGGTAGACAAATAGATGCAGTATTTCTTTGTTTCCAAAAACCATTTGGCTCAGTACCACACCTACGCTTACTATTAAAAGTACGACTATATGAGGTTTGAGAGGCAGTATATGACTGGATTGAGGATTTCTTGGTAGGGAGGACTCAGCATGTTATCTTGAATAGAAAGTCATCGACTGATGCAGAAATATTTTGGGAGTACCCCGGGACAGTGAATTGTGTCCCTTTCTGTTCGTATTATATACTTATGATCTTGCACACAATATTAATAGAACCCTCTGACTTTTCAGATGATGCAGTTATCTACAACGAATTATAGTTTCAACGAAGCTGTACAAATACCCAGTCAGACCTTGATAGAAGTTCAAAGTAGTACAGTGCTTACCAACTTGTTGACTCTACAGAAATGTTGTGTCCTTCACTTCACAAAAAGAAATAACATAGTATCCTATGAATATAATAACAATGAGTCACAGCTGGAATCTGTAAACTCACGGAAATATTTGGATGTAGTGCTTAGTAGGGACTTGAAATGGAACGATCATGTAGGTTACAAGGAACCCCCTGAGTGTGAGATCCCAAGTCCAGTCTTTAGTAAAGCTTATTTGAAAGGGTTGTGGTAACAATTATGACAAAAAAATAGCTGCTAACGACTCACCATGTGCATCAGGAGGGCGACAGGAAATCAGTATCCGGGAGGTGCAGATATCACACTTCAATGGGATATATGTAGTGTACTTCACAAAACGGACGCCGTCGACATTCAACAAATGTTCAGAACAGACTATTAACTTATACCATGAACACAGAATGAAAAATGGCGCTCTACAAAGATTACGAAGGTCAGTACCATCAAGATGGAAGGCGAGCTCCCTGGGAGCTACAAAACGTGGAGGACGTTCAGCTAGGTACCCACGCTTTAAGAATATATCTGGAATCATTATGGCGTAACGGGGTGATGAGAACTGATGTGATGGCATGCAACCGAGTGTGAAACAGTCTTTCGTGGAGCTTATCGTGAAACTGGCTGTACTTTGAGGTGTAGCTGCAGATAGTGCGATGATATGTTTTATAGGCACGGAAAACGGAAACATTCAGACGTTGAATTTGTCCAGTGGTTCCAATTGGTGTGAACTGCAATTTCACACGCTTTTCAGGTGGGATACTTTGTTCTAAAGGAATACAATTTGTATACGTAGACCAGGAATCAAGCAAAAGCAAGTTATTTTGACCATCTATTGACCAAAAGCAGTGTTCATACCATAGTTTTAGTTCTCTTACGCCCATTTTGCCGTTATTGCTTGCTGTGACGTAAATATTTCCTACTGCACTTGCAACATCACGCATACAAGTATGAATTGTCGAGAGCAGAGCTCCTCCAACTTCTCGCAGCACAATAATTATCTTTCCTGCCGATTTACGATCCAGATTAACAGTCGGCATAATTGTATACGAATGCGCTAAGTCGTTGATGTTAGTTTATCTTTATACAACTCCCTTGGTTTCTGTAATTTCCAAGGTTCCTTTCATATGCACTTCCACTTCAAATCCCGTTTGGTCAGAGCTGAAAAAAAATTCCTGGCTGAACAGTGGTATAACTTTGCTTATCTCATATACAAATTTTCACGCCAATTACGCAGTTTTCTGAGCAACGTCAAGTTGACGCTTTGCTTGAAATTCATTTACCTTAAGTCTTCCTATTCTGTAGCACTGTTCGAAGTTATGCAACCATTCACTATCTCCCTTGAAATCACTGTAATCTTCGTTGCCCGTAGTTTGATGTGCACAGCTTAGTAGGTTATTATCCTGCACATCCCGTAAATTGTATCGGGCATCCTAGAAACGAGCAAACATCAGCTTTTGTAACAAGCGCACCTTGTCCTCCCTTCAATATCCGTACTTTTTGTTATGCAGTACACGGTCCTATTACTACAGACTTACTCGAAATCTGTTCATAATTGTGTTTTTAAAGTGCTGCGGATAATCTTGCGTTTATGTAATTGTATTTACTACCGGCTGCTTGGACAGTGAGTGTCCTTTACTACGTTTCACTGGAGACGGGATTTGTGGCTCCCTGTCCGATAAGGATAATGAACTACGTGGCTCGTCACCTTTTTCAGTACCACTTCCTCTTGTTTTACTCCTCATATACATTATCCGCAAAGTCGAATGTATATGATACCACACACTCCACTGACTCATCTTGGAGGGAGGCTAATATTTCATCTGTCACTTCTTTCTCACTCTGCGAAATTCCTTGGGTTTCTCTCTGACGAAATGTCAACCTTGATAACTGTTGTAGATAGAATGCATTGTTTTCTATATTTATTATTGTCATTGCTCTACTTCGTAACAACACCACTAGCAGTATAGTACTGTTGTGAGTTACTCGTCGAATAAGGAGTTCAACTACGTTCCGTAACTTCATGCTATGCTCACCATTGGATATATCCAGTCCCGCCCCCTGCTGCCAACAGAAGTCAATATCATGGTAATATGGCAGACAATATGTGGTGCGTCGAATGCCATAAATGTTAATGGCCTTCTACGACCTCACACTCAAGGGGTGCCTTGTCAGTCGTGGGTAAAGTAGGTAGCAGTCTGCGGTGTATTGGTAAATAGTAACGGAATTCAATCAGTATGCAAAGAAGGTTGCTTACATGCCACTCGTGCGACCCATACCAGAATATTGCTCAAGTGTGTGGAGCCGTACCAAATAGGACTAGCCGGGGCTATTGAAAATATACAGAGAAGGGCAGCACGCGAATGGTCACAGGTTTGTTTGGGGAGAGTGTCACTGCGATGCTGAAAGAACTGAACTTTCAGGCTATTGAAAACAGACGGAAACTATCCCGAGGAAGACTACTAACAAAATTTCAAGAACTGGCTTTGAATGATGACTCTAGGAATATACTAAAAACTCCCTACATATCGCTACCATAGCGATCGTGATGATAAGATTAGACTAACTGCAGAACACACAGACGCTTTTAAACAACCATTTTTCCAGGGCTCTATTCGTGAATGGAACAGAAAACCCCTAAAACGACTAATTGGTACAGTGGGACGTACCCTTTCCATATGTTTCATAGTAGTTTGCAGAGTTTAAAGCAAATGTTGATTTCTTAGTTGTAATAAACGTAACGCATATGCCTGAAAGGAAGTTTCAGTAAAGGATTCAGACAGTTACTGGAAAAAAATTAACTGGGACAACGGATACATTTAAATATCTTCAACATTTCGCGGCCCTGTCAGCAACTGTATAAATATTGATTTTAATTTTAATAATCAACAGCCTCAGTGCTGTACTGGAACTGCACTCGGGGCTGCCGCATCTCGGTCGTGAAGTGGGGACGAGGCAGTTCCAGTTAAGTTTTATAGTCTCACGATAATTTATGGATTTGTAGTATTAGCTTGACGATGTCCACTATGGACAAACGGTAGTTACTGTTATTCTGTAGAAGGTTGTGTTATCCCGACTGAAACCTCGGTAAATTCTAGGTAAATGGTGCAACTGAGGCAGTTGATTATCAAAATTAAAATCAACGGATATATTTTTACTTATCTCTCCGATTTTCCTGAATGGTAAGTTACTGCTAGTTATTGTAGCTCCCGACCGATGTGTCAAGGTCAGTATTTAATATTCCACGTAGTTTATGTACGCACTAAGGCAAAAAAAAAGAAACGACGCGCACCACGAAGGAATTGTCCGAATGGAACGGAAACCGGTAGGTGTGATGTAGATCTACAGAAAAACAAATGATTACGAACACAGTTTCAGAGAAAATGAATGATTATTAGAGACAAATAGCTTCACAAATTGAGCAAGTCAGTAATGTGTTGGTTCACCACTTGCCCTTATGCAAGCAATTATTCACCTTGGCACTGAGAGAGTTGTTGGATACCCTCCTGAAGGATATCGTACCAAATTCTGTCCATCTGACTAATTAGATCGTCAAAATCCAGAGACAGTCGGATAGCCATCCCCATAGTGATCGAAACGTTCTCAGCTGGCTGGAGATTCGGTGACCTTGCTAGCCAACGCAGGGTTTGACAACCACGAAGACGAGCGGAACAAATTATCGCCGCATGCGCGAGTTCATTATCTTGCTAGAAGGTAAGCCCAGGATCGCTTCCCATGAAGGGCAACAAAACGAAGCGTAGAATACCGCCGACGTACCGCTGTGCTGCAAGGGTGCCGTGGTTGACAGCCACGGTTGAACGCGTCCCGTAAAATCAAGATGATAAGCACATCTGACATCCATGAAAGAGGTAACTACTTCAACGATAAGGAATTTTGCTTTCCTTCCTAAAATACCGCTTTAATGGAGAGGGCTTTAGAGGCTCAAATGGCTCTGAGCACTATGGGACTCAACTGCTGTGGTCATAAGTCCCCTAGAACTTAGAACTACTTAAACCTAACTAACCTAAGGACTTCACACACATCCATGCCCGAGGCAGGATTCGAACCTGCGACCGTAGCGGTCGTGTGGTTCCAGACTGTAGCGCCTTTAACCGCTCGGCCACTCCGGCCGGCGGGCTTTAGAGGAAATGATATGATTGGCCTCCTTAGTCGAGTTCTCTAAAGTATCGAGATGCCTAGAAGACCCACGGGAAGACATCTACGGAAAGAAATGACATCTCAGATACTACCAGATCGTTCGCAAATGACATAGCTTAAACCTAGTCCATACCGTGGTGGGTTATGGAAAGAATAAGTAAGTAACAGTTGACGTCGAAGTTGTAAATTAAGAATAGCACCTACGGTGGTGTTCCTTGAGCTGAGAACCCTGTACCTTCATCCAAAGTACAATACGCTCTTTGTTCTTTATCGTTTTCAGTATCATAAATACGACAGAAGATTACGCTTTATAGTGTGTCGTTGCTTTCATGTGCCTTTTACAGTTGCTCTTCAGATCACATCCTTACAGTCTGCCAGCATTTCAAGGCCACATTCAGGTTAAAGGTGTTAATGACTTAGAGACAGTCATAGCAGCAACATTCTGTGGAAAATGGACAGTACTCCTTCACGTAATGACTTATAACACTTTTGACAAAGAACCTTCTGCCAGTAATGTAGCTCTGTGGTTACACATGAGAGTCTTGCAAGCAATTTTAATTGTTTACGCTATATAGTTACTGTCATTTACCCCTTGTGATATTTCACTGTATTGTGATTCCTTTCATGGCTGTATCTACATATAAATACCCACTTTGTAAGCCTTCATATGCTGTGAAATGGAGGTCTTATGGTGTGAAATGGAGGTACATTAGGTACCAGAAGCTTTCTCCATCCCCCACCCGTACCCCACTACCCTCCCCCACGCCCTTTTGCTCCATTTGAGAATGTTTTTCGGTAACAGCGATTGGCAGTATCTCTTTGTGATTTCCGTTTTGTCAAAAAAACGTTCAGCTGGCTCTAAGAACCATGGGATTTAACATATGAGGTCATCAGTCCCCTAGACTTAGAACGACTTAAACCTAACTAACCTAAGGACAGCATACACATCCATGCCCGACGCAGGATTCGAACCTGCGGCCGTAGCAGCCGCGCTCCGTTTTGTCCCTCGGTGTCAGGTGAGGATCCAGGAGGGGGGGGGGGGAAGGTCCTGGGTATCATGAACTCAATCTTCAACACCATCCTCCAACAAAAAATAAGATTTCAACACTTTTTACCTTGATGCATGACGTGTTCCTACTATTCGGACGTATGAGGGTACCCTCAGTACTGTCAGACATGATCATTTTGATGGTCCAGGTTTATTCGAGCCCCGCCTCTCTCATCCTCTCCACTCGGTCTCATTGTAGTATTAAAAGAGGGCAAATTAATTTGGTAAAAATGGCACCATGTTCGAAGACATGCACTAAAAAATTACTTAGCCTTCAATGGAATAGCCTCCAAGGTCAAAGATTTGGATTATTTCCGTTAAAGTCGATGACATTTGCATACACACATATAATAATTTTAATATTAAAATAGTGGCTAAAAAGGCGCCACGTTCAAAGATGTGCAGTAAGTATTATGTACGAGGGCCGTTCAGAAAGTAACCTCCGGTTGATTTAAAAAAATACACCAAGTTAAATAAAAATATTTTAATATATACATCTTACAACTACATCTTTGCACTATTTTTCTACATAGTCTCCATAGCGATTGAGGCACTTATCGTATCTCTCCACAAGCTTTGAAATTCCTTCTGCATAAAAATCACCCGCTTGTGCCTGGAGCCAGCCTGTGACCGCATCTTTGAGCTCTTCGTCGTCATCAAACCGCTGTGACCCGAGCCATTTCTTCAAATGCATGAAGAGGTGATAATCACTTGGCACCAGGTCTGGGCTGTAAGGTGGATGATTGATAACGTCCCACTTGAAGGACTCAAGAAGGGCCGTTGTTCTGCGAGCAGAGTGAGGACGGGCGTTATCGTGCAAAAAGCGATACCGGAAGTTAGCATACCACGGCGTTTGTTCTGTATAGCCCGTCGTAACTTTTTTATTGTTTCACAGTACACGTCTTGATTAATGGTCGTACCACGTTCCATGAATTCAACCAACAACACCCCTTTGGCATCCCAAAACACCGTTGCCATCAGTTTTCTGGCAGAAAAATCTTGCGAGGCTTTTCTTGGTTTGGTAGGCGAATTTGAATGTGCCCACATCTTTGATTGTTCTTTTGTCTCAGGGTTCACGTACTTAATCCAGGTTTCGTCACGGGTCACGATTCTGTTTAACAATGGTTCTCCTTCGTCCTCATAACGTGACAGAAAGTCTAATGCAGAGGCCATTCTTTGAGTTTTGTGTTGGTCGGTAAGAATTTTGGGCACCCATCGTGCACAGAACTTACGGTAACCCAATCTTGCTGTCACAATCTCGTACAAGAGAGTCTTAGAAATCTGTGGAAAACCAGTAGACAACTCCGACATTGAGAAACGTCGATTTTCACGAACTTTTGCATCAACTGTCTGAACGAGTTCGTCAGTCACCAATGATGGTCTACCACTCCTCTCTTCATCATGAACGTTTTCTCGTCCACTTTTAAATAAACGTACCCATTCACGGACAACTCCTTCAGTCATAACTCTTGGTCCGTACACGGCACAAAGCTCACGATGAATAGCTGCTGCAGAATATCCTTTGGCTGTAAAAAACCTTATGACAGCACGCACTTCACATTTGGCGGGGTTTTCTATTGCAGCACACATTTCAAACTGCCACAAAAACTAAACTAGCGCAGGTACGACGTTCACTCGACCACGGTTTGATGCCGACTGACCTGTTGAGTGCGTGAACGCACAGATGGCGTCGCTACTCCCCCCACAACCCGCACTGTGACCAATCGGAGGTTACTTTCTGAACCGCCCTCGTATATAGTCAAGTTCCATCACTTGCACGAAAGTCAAACATATTTGCGTAATGTGATATAAGATATTTTTCTCCCTGAATGGGTCACCATTTAAAGAAATAGAACGAGTCACCATTTAAAGATACAAAATGGTTCACTGTTTAAAACAGTGGAATGAGTCACCATTCAATCATCATAGTACCACTGGGATCAATATGACCCCATAAGACCTTTTAAACTATCTATCTCACATGTTTTTAAAGCTATTATTTTAAAAATACTTGTGTATCAATTTATCACTGCCATACAATTTTATGCAATGATGTTCTGTTTAATTTTATGCTTATAACACATTAAAACTGATTCATACCTTTCTGCACTTAGCATCACTGTGGTCAATATAAATTGTCTTAATAGCTCCTTTTTTTTACTAAATGCAACATTATAAAAATAGAGTGATGAGTGCTATGTTGGAAAGCTATTATTCGCAACACCAGAAACAAAGGAAATCCACCCTTTTTTACCTAATTTTATGATTTCTTGCGTCAGCTGTAGTTGTTTATTGCCTCAGTTGCTGTTAAATTTTTGCCTGAGTTTGTCATAAAGTAACATTCTGAGTAGAAACCGCATGGAGTCCCGAAATGCAAGCAATTTTGGATGAAGAAGAAGAATTACGTGAAAAACCATTCGTTGAGGATTGAGAGATTTATGCTGTTATTTCTGAAGGCAATGTATCACCTGAACATTCCGATAATGGTGTTGGAGATGTGGAAGCTATATTTCCTGAGGTTAATGACAATCAGAATCAGTATGTTTTCAAGTAAGTACATTTCATCAACTATTTGTGTACAACAGCAGTAATAATAACAATAATAAAATGCAAGAAAATATATAAAATAGTAATCTAGTTGTTTTCAGGTCACTAGATGAAAAAAGAACATGGATCAAAAGTTCTGTTACGTTACATTGGAGGAAGCCAACAAATACAAATTAATGGTGGCCCCACATACAATGTCGTATAATGTAAAGAAGTCAAACACTGTACTGTCAGTTTCGGAACTGTACATGTAGCCCACTATTTTCCACAATATTTTGGAGTGGAGCATCGAAGAAGGCAACATTACTTACAGGAGCAAATTGGTAGTTATTTTGGATTCAGTACCCTCACTACTTTCCTTACTGGAAGAAAGAAACCAGCTCCAGAAGAAGAGAATTTGTTCTGGATCTGGGATCATCTGTAGTACAGAATAACAAAAGTCAGCACAGCAGAATTCCTCTTTTTCCGCCTCCTCCCCCATCGCAATTGCAAAGGTGTGCAAAACATGGATGGTGATCCCTATGCAAACATTGTGTGGACAGAGAACACCCAGAAAAATGTAGAAGACTTTTTCTTTTGTCTGTAAACAACATTCAGAACTGCTTTGTTTTCAATGCAGTGACGTTTTAGCTAAGTACGAAGACAACATCTACAAGGGCTTATATAGAGTGTTTGGAAATTCCGATTACAAACTTCAAGGACTTCTAGAGGGGAGTGAGTACATAATAGTTTGAATAGGAACCCATGTCCAGAAATGTACTATTTCTATGCTAAAATTTAACTAGAAACATTCTCCTAGCGTTGTACACTAGAATGCATTCCCTTCACTGGAAGCTCTTTCACACACATCCAATGTTGTTGTTTTGCTTGTTAATTACCTTTTGGACTGTTCCATTGAAAGTAGACGATTCTCCAATACAGTAAACTCCCGTTTAACCGAAATGATTGGGATGGAGGCCGGTTCGGATAACGAAAATTTCGGATAAACCGAAGTCCCCCTGTATTCATGCGTGAAACACCCCGAACTGCGTCAGTACCGCGAATTATGATTGTAAAACATGCGTCGGGTACGTAGAATGTCATTGATATGGTTGTGAATAAGCCTGCATGCCTCTGACTGAAAAAATTGTGTTGACGTGTTAAAAAGGCGCCGAAGTATGATTGAAAACTCAAAGTTTTTAAATGCTGAATAACTAAACTAGTTTCTATTGCGTTCTTACAGAAAAAAACACCTTACTTGGTAGAAGGAAAAAACCGGAGTTATAATTTTATTACCTACTCTTTTGAATAAAAAATGAACTACTCTACAAAATTACGAAACAACTCTAGAGATTACTCAAAGTAACGAAAAGTTTGGCTTAAGGAACTTTAAAGTCAAAAAACAAAAAGCTTTTAACTTTTGGACGCTTCATTAGAATTTATTTTTTGTAAAAAAGTCTGTAATGTTTTTTTTTGTTTCTTGGCTTGAGAAACATTTGTTGCGGCAATATATCTCCAACGTTGGAAAAAAAGGATTTCGGGATAAGTCGCCTCCTCCTGTTGGCTGATGTACTCCAGGGCAGTTTGGATCGCTTCGTAACCGACTGCGTGAGGAATCATTTTTCTCTACTTCGTCATCAGAGACATATTCTTCTGACGCTTTCTAATTTGTCGCAATTTGGACGATTTCTTCCTCACTCCAATAAAAAAAAATCGTTTTCCATCCGTTCTTCAATGTCTTCGAAGTTCGCGTCTTCACAATCCGGTAGCTTCACCAATAAAATCACCAAAATTACGTCATTTTCACCTGTTGCTGGTACGTCAATTGAGTTTCGGTGTTGCCTCCTTCTTCCACCACTGATTAATTGCCTTATGATCTAAGAATTTTTTCCAAGACATAACGAGAGAAATTGAAGGATTTAGATTCCAAGCTACAGCAATCCAATGAATGACACTTAAAACATCGATTTTTTTTAAGAGCTTGCACAAAATGTTCTTCAGCATCAATAGCACCGATTAAGTATTCCAGCAGCTTGCGCCTTTAATGTTTTTTCATCGCCTCAAGAACACCTTGGTCCATCGGTTGACATGTAGAGGTGGCGTTTGGTGGGAGAAACACAACTTTGATATCCTCATCTTGTAGATCATCTGGGTGAGAAGGAGCATTGTCCACAAGAAGAAGCGCTTATCGAGGAGGTCCATTTTCCGCCATGTGTTTTTCTACAGTTGGAAGAGACTCTGACTGACGCCACTGTTTAACGATGGCACCGTTCATCCATGCCTTAGACTGATTTGTGTACTACAATGGCAAAGGTTTAACAGCTGGTTGCCGTCTAAATGCTGCTGGTTTTTTCGATTTGTCAGTTAAATTAAGGCGCAATTTATGACTGCCAGTGACATTACTGCATGCGAGGACAGTGACTCTTTCTCTGCTTCTTTTATATGCGGATGCCTTTTTTTCTTATTTAGGGGCAAGGGCTTTTGTTGGCAACATTTTGTAATTCAACCCAGTTTCATCAGAGTTGTAATGTTCGTCGCCAGTATAACCTCCTTTGTCGAAGATTCCGTGCAGTTTCTTTTTAAAATCAGCGATAGCGGTTTCATCCCCGGATAATGATTCGCCGCTGATGGCAATTTGTCGAATGCAATGCCGCTTCTTGAACCGATCCAGCCAGCCATCACTTCCGAGCGGTTCTTGCTCTTTTCCTTCAATCAGCTCATAAAAAGTCATTGCTTTTTGACGAAGTAGAGGACCTGAAAGTGGCACACCTGTGGCTCTTATTTGTTCGTGCAACAAAAGTAAGTCCTCTCTTAACTGAGGATGTGCACCTTTCCTCATTGTTTTCCGAGATTTCACTGCGCTGCCTGACGCTTGGATGGAACAAATTTTTCAATTTCTGATCGTTTCGTCTTCCAATCAGTAATCGTACTCCTACCTTCGTTCAAATCCTCAGCAAATTTCCCGGGTGGCTCACCAGCATCAATTCTGCAAAGCGCGAAGTTTTTGTTCCAACGAGATCACATTCTCTTTTCGCTTCGCGCCCGTAGTCACGTTCAGCGTTTTTTTGCCCGCACCCGACTGATTCTATTTTGGTTTTTGGCCACTTTTATCACTGGTTATTTTAAATCATGTAGCGCGAGCACGAAACGTTAAATCGAAAACACACAGACGCACGACTTAACAACACTAGAGATGCACTAGAAAAAGCTTTTGAGTTTTGAAACCAGGCTATGACAGCCATCGAATGAAAACATTCGATACATATGTCCGCTCTCCCCTGTCCTAACCAAGCCCACGCGGCAACAGAACAGGGCGTTGTACGTTCACTTTTAAAAGTGTTAAACGCTCGGCTTCGCCTGATGTACCGACAACAGGCAGAAAGTGTTCGGCGCCGCACTCTCACTGTTGCTTTCGACAGGGCTATGTAGTGCTGCATAGAGCAATAATGTACGTACTGTACATCCAAGGAACTCCAATAGATGGTAATGGCATGAAACCACGTAATACGAACAAGAAACACGCTAAAATGTCAACCAACACACCCACGACTAGACGACACTCGGACTTTTGACACGCGCCAGTGCACTGATAGCAGTAGATTGCCGAAAAACACCATCGAATGCATGACTCCAGACTCAGACAGGTTGAAACTAGCGAAGTGTCAGTCTAGCTAGCAAAAAGTGTGGCGCGCGATGCGTCATACAGCGCCAATGTGAGCCGTGAAAATCGGAAAAATTTGTTCGGATAAAGCGGTTTTCGGATGAACGCGATTCGGATAAACGGGAGTTTACTGTACAAATTTGTTGCTAACATATATGGAACAGTTCCCTACTGTTTAACTGGATTAAACTTTTAATCTTTGAAAAAATTTGTCCTCATTATCTCGAGTTCATCGAATTTGAACTACGATGCGCACTTTTTTAGTGCAAAGATCAAAAAATGTTGTGAATGGATAAATATGAAACTGATATTAGGATACCGCTGTTCGTGAAGTACAACAATACTTTTCACAAAAGATTTATATGTATTCATATTAAGCGGCAGAAGAGAAATGAGACCAGTGTTTAATTTAGCTTTTTGGTCAACGCCTGCAGCCTTTTGTTTAAAAATGTTAGTGACCAAGAAATGTCAATCGTAGTCGCCAAGATTGTGGTATGCATTAGCCTGTAGCTCACATTGCATCTGTGATGTTCTGAATTGTGTGACACACTGGCGCAAAGACAGTGTTCTCTGTGTTCAGATTTGCCTTCCTCAGACAGTTTCCTGCCTACACGGCACGTCTTTGCTGAGCGAAATGACCATCCTTCTTGGGGGCCTAATTCCATCTTTTTAATTTAGCAATATAAAGTCATTCAGTCTCTCAGTGATTGTATACATCTGTCTAGTGAATCATTCCACACAGTCGCTTCCTCTACTCAACTGAAACTGAGAATTCCTGGTCATAGCCACAGTGTATGTATACCGCACAGCACCTATGGCAAGTTGAAAAAGAGAGAGAGTGTTAGACAGTGACAAGTGATTTATACGTGTGCGTAATAAACCTTTGCCACTAAAAATATTTCTCTTCTTCATACCTCCTCTCTGTTACCCTCAGATGATGTCTCACTGATCTCACTTGTACTAAGATTGCAGTAAGAGCGAGGTGCCTATTTGCTTCCACCACCCTGAGTGGAATGCAGAAGTTCTAACAAAGGTTCACCAACCTGCAGTCTTGTTGATCTCCCCAGCCTTCTTGAGGCTGTAAGAAACTCTTAGTGAGGAACTATTGTATTAGAAATGATTAAATTTCCAGTCAGTTTGTTTATACAGGATGCCACTCGGTTTTTATTAGCAGAACAAGCGAAACTGCATAATTCCTTTTCTTTTTAGTGTCACAAATGATTTTTATTTTTCAACAAATTAATGAATTTCATATTTCCGTAATTAGTATCACACTGTTCTCAACTATATGTCCAAATAACCATCTACTGCTACTAAAGTCTTAACTAATACTGACCGCGGCATACTACACGCCTGTCTTTCGACACTACCGAACCAGCTCCGATTTACACACTAGTTATTGCTAACTAGGTCTTAACTGATACTGGCGGACGACATGTCCGTCCTCTGAGACTGTCGAAGGAGCTCTGATCGTACAGCCGAACCACTTCGCCCGCCATCCAAATTAGGCGCGATCCGAAGATCACCGAAGTACTTCGTCTGCCTTTTCGTTTTACAGTTGCTTTTTATTCTTCTAGTTATTAACACTTGCGAAATAATGGAATGATAGGACGGTATTTAGAGACGCTTTAGTCTGACATTAAGGTAAGTACGCTGTTAAGCTTGTCTAGTACCAATAATAGCGGAGGAGAACAGCATCTGTCATCGGTACGTCACACCGCTATTTAGAGACGCTTTAGTTTGAAATGCAAGTAAATACGCTGTTAAGCTTGTCTAGTATTAATAATAGAAGATAACCATTTTGGCGCGCAACTACCGAATGCAACAGCCAATCGCTGAGGAGAACCACAATTTAGGCGATCTTTCTCATGATACCCGCACCGAACAAACCATCTGTCATCGGTACCTCACAACACATTACGTCGTCTTGCCACAGCTGCCTTCCCAGCTGCTCTAAAAAGAGCTACTTGTAGCCGAAAGCCATAAATATTACACATACTCCCTCCTTCTGAAATTTTCAAAAATTGACATGTTCTCGCAGACAGCATACAATTTTGGAAATAAACAAATTTTTATTTTAATTTTATTAATTTTTCTCTGTCATCTCTCAATACCCATATGCTTCCGCTCTACTGACTGTTTTTCTAAAGTTGAATCTCAATTATATTTTTATCATTCTCAGATTATTAATCAACTTACATAAACATCAAGTGAAAAATTTTGTGATTAGAAATAAATAATTCTTCCCCTCAATAAATTCCTGTATTACCTTACATTCCGAAACCAGTTATCTTTAGTAACGCTTTCTATACTAATCACATCGTTCTTTAAACAGTAAATATTGTCAAAGTAGTGTCATTCTGCTCCTTTATGATGTTGACGGTCATTTGTTAACTTACAAATTACCATTTCTGCTAGAATACTCTGTAGCAGTCCATTAACTACTAACCTAGTTTCAGTCACTAATTTTTTATACTGTTGTTAAGCTACTATCGGTTCACTGCCGTCCGTTAAATTCTACGAAATATTTCTTATAAGAAGTTAAGTTACAACAGTACTACTGTCGGTGCATTGCAGTGCTTGCTTTACACTGCACACTTTGCTTCAATATTATGTCGGCACCATGCCGTTCTGCACTTATTTATTTGAATGTGTCAGAAAGATGACCACTTCACAGGGTTACAAATGAAATAAACACAACACCTATACATTTCACATATACCTGGAGACGGAAGAACTTTGCACTGACACCTTTTACCAGAACATACGCAAGCTGCCCACAGCAGCAACCTTTACTGATGATTCTGTTGTCCGTGATGTGGTCTTGCGTTGTGAAACTCCAGATATTCGAAAGTGGTTCTGAGATGAATCACTGTCAGTCCATTCTTCAATCTCTTATCTTAGCATACAGCTCCGGTTGAATTCCATGAAGCAATATAAAGTGCCTTAAATTAATTTACTAAGAATTTTAAACATGTTTTCATACACTGCTACAAAATAAATACATAAGACATAATTTTTTTATATACTGTGTTTATAAACAAAGCCAACGCTTACGTCTTATTACGACAGTGATTCACCAATGTTTTTGTTTTGGTCACAGCTGTAGCTACGTAAAGCTGGGTCATTGCCCTTCGCATTCTTGAATAGCTCTGTGCTTACTCGCACCATCTGTTGCTACTGACCCAGTTCGCTAATGACTCACATTTCCTGCTCTTTAAATCTTTTATACGGAGGCTCACAATCTTGTTTCGCAGATACATCGAGAGAACATTTCATTATTTGCCTCAAGCATAATGCACAAACACTCATTTGCCAAATCATTGCTCCATTGCACAGTATTGAGCATATGTGAAATGTATGAACAACCCTAGTCTCTCAATTTCATGTTATGGTCAATAAACCTTCCATTGCTGTTTGTCTGCGTCTTGTTTACGTTACAACACATCTCTATGTACCACATAGTACATTCCCAACTTATCAGTTGCTTTCCTACTCCAGTCAGCTTCTATCATTTTAATAGTCTCATCCCTATTCTGTTCCCTTCTCATATTTTTTAATGCTCTTTATTTTTTCTTCCTGTTTTACTTTTGTCAGGTATAACATGGAGACTTCTTTCCACCCCGAGTTCAGCTGTAGCCATACCCACAGAAAATCTGGATAGTACATCAGCCACTGTATTGCTTTCCCCTGGCAACTATTCTATTGTGAAATCATTCTCCTGAAGGACTAAAGCCCATCTCATTAATCTGTTATGACTTAGCCTACAATCCATCAGGAATGATAGTGGCCTGTGGTCTGTAAGCACTTTTACTTTCCTCCCCATAACATAGTATCTGAATTTCTTAAACGCCCACACCGCTGCTACCGTTTCCTTTTCTGTTACTGAATATTTTCTCTCCCGTTTGTTTTTACATTTCCACTGTGTCTCCACGTTCTATGAATTGACCAAGATGAGCTCCCAACCCATAATCTGACCTGTCAGTAAAAATACAAAAACGTATATTTAAGTCTGGATGTGACAAAACAATACTGTTACATAATTTATCTTTTATTTTCTCAAATTCTCATTCACACTCCTGGGTCCAGATCCACATGTTATTCTTCTTCATTAGTTGAAGTAGGGCTTTCGCATTAAGTGCCTGATTATTCGCGAATTTGAGATAGAATGCGGTTAAACCGAAAAGGCCTTCATTAGCTTTTTGTTCATAGGTCTTGGAAAGTCTCTTGTAGCATTTAATTTTTCTGCGTCTGGTTTAATACCTTTGGCTTATATAATATGCCCTAGCAATTTAATTCCCCCTTTTCTGAATACGGATTTGTCCAGATTTACACTAATATTATTTTTCTCAAAGTTAAATAACACTTGTGTTCCTTCCATGTTTTGGCAGCAATCAAAATATCGTCTATATATACTGAATTTTGTTCAATAGCTGCTCTCCTGGCTCTTTATCTAACATACACATAAAAGTATCTGTCGAGATCTTTAAGCCAAATGGCAATATTCTGAATTGGTAACTTTGTCTCCCATAAATAAATGCAATATATTTCCAACAATCATCTACTAATGGGACCTGCCGGTAGCTGGTGGTCAAATCTATACTTATTAATATCCTTAAGTTCCTCTAGTGCCTCAGGCCTGTCCATTTGTGGCAAAATGACTTTCTTTAAGGCTCTAACATCCAAAGCTATGCGTACTGAGCCATCTTTCTTTGGCATTATTACAAGGGAACTGCAATAGTTATTAAGATCGCTCGATAATTCTACATTCAATAATTTTCTTTATCTCTTTATCTACTGCTTCTCTTTTCACCAGCAGAATGGATTACGGTTTAAACCTAAATGGATTATGTGGTTTTACCTGGAAAACATATTCAAAATACTTCATGCACACAGTTTTCTTTGAAAATGTTTTTTGATGTGGTGGTAGGCGTTTTTCCAATTCCTGTTCCTCTTCAGCACTTAATCCCTCAATACCCGCTGCGTTTTGCTCGATTGTAACCTCTATACTTACCTCTTCATCTCAGGCCACCCTCACGTGCAAACATATGTTTTCTTTTGGTTCATAGTTTCAGTACAACTGTTCCTTTATGATCAGTACTCTCGCATAATCACCTATATTTAGCATAGGCTCATTTCCATTAAATTTAGTACTTGTTGCCCCTGCTCATCTCTTATCCCTGTTACACCCTCTGAAATATCTTGCATTGCCCTATGAGCAATTAACCAATCTTTCCCCAAAGTGAAATTGATGCAGAGCCCAGGAAACACCATGGCATTCACTGAAAATGATCTATTCTGCATTTTAATTTCTATTAACATCAGTTTCTTTCTCATTTCCTTCTAGACCAACACGCTGTAACCATTTTAATTCCTTGTACTGTTAACTCGGGAACATTTGTATCCTTCTTTATTTCTTCGTAAAAAATTACTGGAGGCAGCATTAATTTCACTGCCAGAATATAGGATTGCAATTCCTTTCATGTTTTGTATTTCAATTTCAATTGTTGGTTGGTACATTTCCTTTAATTCTTGCTTATTTTCATTCATCAGTGCATTTGTTACTCCATCCCATTTGTCATATCCTAAGAATCTCACTAATGGTCCATTACATTCGGCTGTTTGCGATTGGACCAGGTCCGTACCGCCTACTAATTTTCCGGCTCTGTATGATTCCGGCCTCTTACCTCAGTATGTCCCCTATTTTGATTATGATAATATATCCTGTTTCCACCATAATAACCTTCTCTGATCGTTCCCCTTTGAAAAGTGCCTCTTCCTCTTCTGGACGGGCTGCGACTGTGACGTGGTTGTCTGTTTTCCTCCCAGTCATGCTGTTCGTCATTTAGATTCGTAACTCTTGTTTAGGATTTACTCTCTGTCATTGCGGCGGTCTGTCCGTCACCTGTTCTTTCTCCAGCCCTCCGGTAGCTGCCTGTTGCCTGACAACGCGTCTGATTACTCCAACACGTGCATTAGGCGACTGAAATTACTTTTATTTACATTTATTACCTTCTCTTGTACTGATATTGGTAATTTAAGTATAATAATTTTTATTAGATCATATTTTATTAATAGGTCTGTTAAGCATTGGTTCTTTTCCCAGTAATGTAGGAAAAATTCTATATAGTTGCTACTTGCAAAGTTTCTGCCCTCACATATTTCGTTTCTAACACCTTTTTGAGTGCTAGTAGACCAATAGTGATTCAAAAAGTGCTTGTTCGAATTCTTTATATGTTTTACATGTGTTGCTGACCCCAATTTTCCACGATTTTGCTTCTCCTTCGAACCTACTGGCCACGAATTTGACTTTTCGCTGTTCTGTCATGTTTTCAGGAATGATGCCATCAAACTGTCTAACAAAGGCTACTGGGTGTATAGTTCCCTTACTAGAGAAATGATGAAATTCGTATGGATTAGCGTAATTTGCCAAGTAATTTATTTGGATAACCCCTTTCCTTCTTTCTCGTTCTCACCAAATCTCTAGTTTTTGTTTAACTTCATTTTCTGTTTTGTTTTGCATCTGAGGAAGCACCTTTCGCTCTATTTCTCTCAATTTGCTCTGAATCTCACTTGTGTTGCCTGTACAAGAGGATTCTACATGTTTATTGTTACTACTAAGTAATCCCTGATCACTTTTGATATTTCGTAAATTATTCCATCGAAATACGGCTTATCGTGACATCCTTTGATAGCTTTGCTTTGCTCTTGACTTACATTGTCAATGTCATTAATTAAAGTTTGTACTACCCCATTTTGATCCTGCACATTCTTATCTAACTTTTTGGTTTCATGGTAAATCGTTTGATTTATTTCTCACTTACAAACTTCTTCTGTACCTCATTCTTTTGTTCCATAATCTATTTTCTAGCTACATCCCTCAGTTTTAGCTTCAAGATTTGTATCCTTTTGTTCTAAAGCATCGAACTTAGTGATTTAGTGCTGTTCCTACATTGGCTTCTTTTAACGCCTTATCTATTTTCTCTATTTTATTATGCCTAGCATCTATTTTCTCTTACTTTTTCTTAACTTCTCTTTTATTTCTGTATATGCTTTACTTACCACTTTTTGTTCCTCCAAAACCAATTTTATCATAGATCTCAGATCAGGATCATTATCCCGAGCTGATGAAGTGTTAGCTGATGCTGCACCATGGATTAATGTACGTTACTCAAGTACTGGCCCATTAATACTGTCATCGTCAGAGCTATTTTCTCTGACATCGTCATCCCAATGAATCATTTGGTTTTGACTGCTTACTACAAATCCTGGGCTTACGTTATCATTGTTTGCTACTAAATCAACATTTGCACTGCCCTACATTTTCAGTGAAATCATTCATGACTACTTCGCAATTCAAAAAATGGTTCAAATGGCTCTGAGCACTATGGGACTTAACATCTGGGGTCATCAGTCCCCTAGAACTTAGAATTACTTAAACCTAACTAACCTAAGGACATCACACACATCCATGCCCGAGGCAGGATTCGAACCTGCGACCGTAGCGGTCGTGCGGTTCCTGACTGAAGCGCCTAGAACCGCTCGGTCACACCGGCGGGCCTTCGCAAATCTCAATGTGATTATTGGTTATTGGATTTGCTGTTTCCGGCTCATCACCAAAATTCGAATTTACATTTTCACGTTGGTTACTTGAGACTGCATTCGACATATCACTAATACCATATCTGACTTCACCACCGTTTTTCTTTGTATCTGTCCAACCAGTTCGTCACTACTACTGTGACGCTGAACTCCTTCTCTACTCCTCATACAGAGCGTATCTTATTTCCCTTTCCCCATACATCGTAATACTAATGTTCCAATTACAAATCTTAGATTGCTATAAGCAGGAGGTGTACTTAAATCACTTTTCTTCCTCGTCTTACTGCCACTAATTCCTGTATCTGTGGGGACACACCGCTGGCTACAAGTCCGCCGTCGTGGTGTGCTGAAGCTGTCACTCCACACGCGCCGTGTCCTGTTAACTGCGCCGGCCGCTGCGTGCTGCCGTCGCACCTGTTGTCTGTGGCTGCCCCACAGTTCTCTGCGTGCAGAGCCATCTCGTAGCATGAAGACTCTGAAAGTGCTGATTTATAACATAATTTCATGGACTGCCAACACAACGTTAACTTCTATTCTCGTGGCATTTCCGCACTTTCCATTCCGACATAATTTCATCGTAACGGAAAATATGACTTTGCGGCATCTGTTATTGTAGTTTAACTGAAGTTTAAACCAGTTCGAACACAGTTTGAAGCCTACTTATCACAGTTCTTATGCAGTCATTTACAGTCCACCCGAGTCACAGTCCTTACACAGTTTGCTGGTCGGTTACAATTCACAGTTCTCGCTGATAAAATCTAGCCTCATAATTCCCAAGCACATCGACTTCAAGTATTATCCCCACCAGGGATGCCATGTACGGCAAGTTGAAAGAGAGAGAGAGAGTGTGAGAGAGAGGGGGGGTGAGGGGGGGGGGGAGAGAAGTGATATATTTGTGTGTATAATAAACGCTTTCCCTCAAAAATATTTCTCTTCTTCATACCTCCTCTGTTTACCCACAGGTGATGTGTCACTGATCTCACTTACACTAAGATTGCACTACAAGCGAGGTGCCGATTTGCTTCCACCGCCCTGAGTGGAATGCAGACGTTCTAACAAATGTACACCGACCTGCAGTCTTCTATAGTTGTTGTCCCCAGCAGTCTTGAGGCTGTAAGAAACTCTTAGTGAGGAACTGTTGCATTACAAATGATTACATTTCCAATCAGATTGTTTATACGGGATGCCACTCGCCTTGTATTAGCAGAACACGACAAAATGCACAATTACGTTTCTTTTTAGAGTTGCAAATGATTTTTATTCTTCAAGAAATTAATGAACTGCATATTCTCGTAATTGGTATCGCACTGTTCTGATCTATTGTCCAAATAACCATATATTGCTAATAAAGTGTTAACTAATACCGACCGCGGCAGACTACATGTATGTCTTCCGACCCTAACGAACCATCTGTGATTTACGCACTAGTCATTGCTAACTTAGTCTTAATTGATACCGCGGATGACAACGTGTCCGTCCTCCGAGACTGTTGAAGGAGCTCTTATCTTACAGCCGAACGACTTCGCCCGCCATCCAAGTTAGGTGCGATCTGAAGATCACCGAAGTGCTTCATCTGCCTTTTCGTTTTGCAGTAGTTTATTATTCTGCTGGTTATTAATACTAGTGAAATACTGGAATGATAGCACGCTATTGGCGGATGCTTTAATTAGAAATTTAAGTAAATTCGCTGTTTAGCTTGTCTAGTATTAATAATACAGGACTACCATTTTGGCGCGCAACTACCGAATGCAGCAGCCAATCGCGGAGAAAGACCACAATTTAAGCGGTCTTTCTCACGATACCCGTACTGAACAAACCATCTGTCATCGGTACCTCACACAACATTTCGTCGTCTTCCCACAGGTGCCCTGTCAACTGCTCTAAAAGAGCTACTGGTAGCCGAAAGCCAAAAATAGTACACACCCTCAAACTTCCTCTCGGTAGCCCTGATTACTTCGTGTGAACAAAGGGTCAGTTACGTTTCGGAAGAGTGATATTTTCCGAATCCTTGCTGACTATGTCATTTACGTGAAGGTATTTAGACATTTTACAAAACTGTACTGAGTTCAGAACATCAGACGATGTATCAACATAAAAATACACCCTGTTTCGGACAGTTGTTTGTGGACAATAACATTCGGGAAAAGAACTGGCCTGACCCGAGTCCCAACATTAACCCAACGGTAGACCTTTGGGATGAGTTAGATTGTTGAGAGACCTCGATACCCAACTTCAGTTCCCTCTCTGATTTTGGCCACTGAGGAATAATGAGCAGCCACAATCATTCAGATATGTCACAAAGAGTACCCAGCAGAGTTCCTGCCTTCGTAAACGTGAAGGGCCGACAAATTACGTATAAACTCTACGGTGTCGGAGTTCTTGGCTGAGGAAATTTGCTTTCACATGAACCAATCAAAAGCGACTGCTATTAATTCGCATGACAACAAAATAATATTTACTGAATCGGAGTATCGATTATTACCGAAGTTACTGTCGGCTGAGACACATCTGCAAACATTGCATTTAACAGTTGCGGAAACAGTTCAAGTTTTAAGAATGAAATTTTCACTCTACAGCGGAGTGTGCGCTGATATGAAACTTCCTGGGAGATTAAACTGTGTGCCGGGCCGAGACTCGAAATCGGGACCCTTGCCTTTCGCGGGCAAGTGCTCTACCAACTGAGCCACCCAAGCACGACACACATGCCGTCCTCACAGCCCCAATTGCGCCAGTACCTTTGGTAGAGCACTTGCCCGCGAACGGCAAAAGTCCCGAGTTCGAGTCTCGACACCGCACACAGTTTTAATCCGCCAGGAAGTTTCAGTTCACGTTTTTATTGCATGTGATTTCCTGCACGCATTGGACTTTGAACAAAGGATCATACTCGATTCTCCAGAAGAACTGAAAATAATGGCTGATACAGTACCAAGCAAGCATCCATGGCTAGCAGGGAGAGCTGCTTTATCACAGTTTCTGGTTATCTCAGATCCTGGGAGATCATTATCCTTGGAATCATGTAAAATTAAACATGAAGCTAGGGTTACTAACAAGATAGGAACCTAGTAAACTAATGCTTAGTAATCACATTTATGATTGCAGACTCGTCATTGTTGAGTGTTATACGCAAAACCAGTAAGATGTACTGTAGTAGCTGGTGCTTGATTCTGCATCGTCAGAGATGACAATGTCATCATAGTCGCTGTTCTTACAAAATGTAGGTACAATATCCATTACTGCTAATAAATCTAAATGTTTTGAGAATCAGTTATTTATTGTAGTACGTAGACAATAGCTATTATATGTTTCAGAAATTGAAGTATCTGGGTGAGGTTGGGAGCATATCATGTACTATAAGACTGTCGACGCTGGAGAAGGGGCAGTCCCATCCAATTCTGAGTACGAGAGGCATCTACACCAAATCTGGAGCGATTGTGCTGGTTCAACATGAAGAGAGCAAGAATTAACACCCTTCAAGATTCTTGACCATCGGTACTGGTAATCTTGACATTCTCAAAAGTAGTACCACGTTAATTGTATAAAATGAAAGAATGACTAACATTTCGTCGATTTTGAAAATGTTGGTATCTAATTTTTTTGTTCCTACTATGAAAATAACATCAGCTTCTATTCACAAAGTACAATGCCTCGGAAGAATAGTGTATACACTGACGGAAAAGATCGCTCCACCAGGTAACAATTAATGCAGAGTCAAGGAATTTCTAGAATTCAGTTCTCTAGGCAACATATTTAAGTGATTAACATTGCAAGATCACGGGTTAATTCAAGCGCGAGATAAGATATTGCAAATGTGAACTGCTAGTACATTAATAACCTGTGTAACCGCCAGTTCGTGGGATGGAGTTCCACGCACTTCATTGGTTCAATATGGGGATGGTAAATGATGCTTGTGGATCTTGTGGATGACGCAGGAGTTGTCACTTGACGATGTCTTATATGTGCTCAACTAGAGACAGATTTGGTGATCGAGCAGGCCAAAGCGAAATGTTGACACTCTGTAGAGTTGGCTAGTTGTGGCCTTCAGTCCAGAGACAGGTGTGATGCAGCTCTCCGTGCTACTCTATCCTGTGCAAGCTTCTTCATCGTCAGGCACCTACTGCAACTTACATCCTTCCGAATTTGCTTAGTGTATTCATCTCTTGGTCTTCCTCTACGATTTTTACCCTCCACGCTACCCCCCGATACTAAATTGGTGATCCCTTGATGCCTCGGAACATGTCCTATGAACCGATCCCTTCTTCTTGTCAATTTGTGCCAATAATTTCTCTTCTACCCAATTCTATACAGTACCTCCTCATTAGTTACGTGATCTATCCATCTAATCTCTAGCACTCTTCTGCAGCACCACATTCCGAAAACTTCTATTCTCTTCTAGTCCAAACTATTTATCGTCCATGTTTCACTCCCATACAGGGCTACACTCCTTACAAATACTTTAAGAAATGACTTCCTGACCCTTAAATCTACACGCGATGTTAACAAATTTCTCTTTTTCACAAACGCTTTCCTTGCCACTGCCAGTCTACATTTTATATCCTCTGTACTTCGATCATCATCAGTTAGTTTGATCCCCAAATTGTGAAATTCATCTATTACTTTAAGGGTCTCATTTCCTAATATAATTAGCACAGCATCACCTGATTTAATTCGACTACATTCCATTTTCCTTGTTTTGCTTTTGTTGATGTTCAACTTGTACGCCCCTTTCAAGACACTATCCATACCAGGTCCTCAGCTGTCTCTGACAGAATTACAATGTCATCGGCAAACCTCAGAGTTTTTATTTCTTCTCCATGGGTAATAACTCCAACTCGAAATTTTTCTTTTGTTTCCTTTACTGCTTGATCAGTACAAAGGTTGAATAACATCGGGCATAGGCTAATCCCAACTCCAAATTTTTCTTTTCATTCCTTTACTGCTTGCTAAGTATAAAGATTGAATAACATCGGGCATAGGCTACAGCCCAGTCTCACTCCCTTCCCAATCACTGTTTCTCTTTCATGCTCTGGGATTCGCGTAACTGCCATCTGGTTTCTGTACAAATTGTAAATAGCCTTTCACACTTTGTATTTCACCCCTGCCAACTTCAGAATTTAAAAGAATGTATTCCAGTCAACATTGTCAAAAGCTATCTCTAAGTCTACAAATGCTGGAAACATAGGTTTGCCTTTCCTTAATTTATCTCCTAAGATAAGTCGTAGGGTCAGTATTGCCTCACGTGTTCCAACATTTCTACGGAATCCAAACTGACATTCCCCGAGGTCAGCTGCTATTAGTTTTTCCATTCGTCAGTTCAGAATTCGTGTTAGTATTTTGCATTCGTGGCTTATTAAACTGATAGTTCGGTAATTTTCACACCTGTCAACACCTGATTTCTTTGCGATTGTGGTTATTATATTCTTCTTAAGGTCTGAAGGTATTTCGCCTGTCTCATACATCTTGCTTAAGAGATGGAAGAATTTTGTCATGGCTGGCTCTCCCAATGCTATCAGTAGCTCTAACGGAATGTTGTCTGTTCCCAGTGCTTTGTTCCGACTTATGGCTTTCAATGCTCTGTCAAATTCTTCACACAATATCTTATGTCCCATTTCACCTTCATCTACGTCCTGTTCCATTTCCGCAATATTGCCCTCAAGTACATCGCTCTTGTATGTACCCTCTATACACTGATTCCACCTTTCTGCTTTCCCTTCTTTGCTTAGAACTGTTTTTCCATCTGAGCTCATGATATTCATACAGATGGTTTTCTTTTCTCCAAAGGTTGCTTTAATTTTCCTGTGTGCAATATCTATCTTACCCCTAGTGGTATATGCCTCTACATCCTGTCGATGTCATTTTTGTGACGTTTGTACTCCTTTTCGCCTGTTTCATTTACTGCATTTTTGTATTTTCTCCTCTCATCAATTAAATTCAATATCTCTTCTGTTACCCACGGATTTCTTCTATCCGTCGTCTTTTTACCTAATTGATCCTCTGCTGTCTTCACTATTTCATCTCTCAAAGCTAACCAATCTTCTTCTTCTGTATTTCTTCCCCCATATTTGTCAATTGTTCCATAATCCTCTCTCTGAAACTCTCTACAACCTCTGCTTATTTCAGTTTATCCAGGTCCCATGCCCTTAAATTCCCACTTTTTTGCAGTTTCTTCAGTTTTCATCTACAGCTCATAACCAACAGATTGTGATCAGAGTCCACATCTGCCCCTGGAAATGTTTTACAACTTAAAACCTGGTTCCTAAATCTGTGTTTTACCATTATGTAATCTATCTGAAACCTTACAGTGCCTCCAGGCCTCTTCCATGTATATAACCTTCTTTCATGATTCTTAAACCAATTGTTAGTTATGATTAAGTTTGCTCTGTGCAAAATTCTATCAGACGGCTTCCTCTCTCATTCCTTACCCCCATTCCATATTCACCCACTACCTTCCCTTCTATTCCTTTTCCTATTATCGAATTCCAGTCCCCCATGACTAATAAATTTTCGTTTCCCTTGAGTATCTGAATAATTTCTTTTTTCTCACCGTTCATTTCTTCAATCTCTTCGTCATCTGCCGAGCCAGTTGGCATATAAACTTGTACTACTGTAGTAGGCGTGAGCTTCGTGTCTACCTTGGTTACAATAATGCGTTCACTATGCTGTTCGTAGTAGCTTACCCGCGTTCTATTTTTTTTTTTTTTTGCTTGTTATTAAACCTACTCCTGCATTACCCCAATTTGATTTTGTATTTAAAACCCTGTATTCATCTGACCAGAAGCCTTGGTTCCTCCTGCCACCGAACTTCATCAATTACCACTACATCTGATTTTAACTTATCCATTTCCTTTCTTGAATTTTCTAACCTACCTGCCCGGTTAAGGGATCTGACATTCCACGCTCCGTTTCGCAGAACGCCAGTTTTCTTTCTCCTGATAACGACGTTCTCCTGTGTAGTCCCCGCCCGGAGATCCGAATAGGGGACCATTTTACCTCCGGAATATTTTACCCAAGAGGACGCCACCATCATTTAACCATACAGTGAAGCTGCATGCTCTCAGGAAAAATTACATCTGTAGTTTCCCCTTGTTTTCAGCCGTTTGAAGTGCCATCACAGCAAGGCCGTTTTGATTAATGTTACAAGGCCAGATCAGTCAATCATCCAGACTGTTGCCCCTGCAACTACTGAAAAACTGCTGCCTCTTTTCAAGAACCACACGTTTGTCTTCTCCTCTCAACAGATACCCCTCCGTTGTGGTTGCACCTGCAGTACGGCTACCTGTATCTCTGAGACACGCGAGCCTCCCCACCAACGGCAAGGTCCATGGTTCATGAAGGGGGGGAGGGGAAAGTGTGGCGTGGGGGGCTCTGTACAGTATGTTAGTTTATATCAGAGGTATGTGGTTGAGCGTTATCCTGTTGAAAAACACCGCGTGGAATAGTGTGCGTGAATGGCAGCACAACAGGTCAAATCACATGATTGACGTACTACTTTGCAGTCAGGGTATATGGGATAATCGCAGTAGTGCTCCTGCTGTCATATGAAATCATACTCCAGACCATAGCACCAGGTTTAAGTCCAGTGTGTCTAGCATGCAGACAGGATGGTTGCAGGCCCTCAACTGGCCTTCTTCTAATCAACACACGGCCATCACAGGCACCAAGACAGAACCAGTTTTCAGCAGAAAACACAACGAAGAGCTCTCGCTCGAAACCAACGAAGTTGCAAGTGGGTTTGGTTCTGGGACAGTGGAATCCCCGCTACAGGGCGGCTGGCTTGGAGCCATCCTTGAATGAACCAATTTGTAACGGTTTGTTTTGCCACTGTTCGACGCGCCAGAGCCATAAACCGAACATGATGGTCTTCCCACTAGGTAGTGCCACGTGTCAGTCTGGAGCCTGGACGTCTTGCGACCATACATTCTCGTGACCACTGCTGCCAGAAATAATGCATAGTGGCTACCTTCCTGCCACATCTATCTGCAGTATATCAGATGGGCATCCAGCTTCTCTTAGACCTATTACACGACCTCGTTCAAAATCACCGAAATGGTGATAATGGCTCCTTTATTGCCTTGAAGGCATTCTTGACTAACATCAATTCACCACGTCCAGTCTCAAACATATCTAACACTCACCCTCGTTACAGCGCGTATTAAAAGGAAATTTGATTGCGTCATCACAATAAAGCTGCTAGGGCCACTGTTATGTGACTACTTTAAATGTACACTAGAGCACCAGACAAACTGGTATAGGCATGCGTACTCAAATACAGAGATATGTAAACAGGCAGAATACGGCGCTGCGGCCGACAGCGCCTATATAAAACAAGTGTCTGGCGCAGTTGTTAAATCGGTTACTGCTGCTACAATGGCAGGGTATCCAGATTTAAGTGAGTCTGTTACAGTCGACGCAGGAGCGATAGGACACGGCATCTCCGAGGTAGCGATGAAGGGGGAATTTTCCCCTACGACCATTTCACGAGTGTACCGTGTACCGTGAATATCAGGAATCCGGTAAAACATCGCTGCGGCCGGAAAAAGATCCTACAAGAACGGAACCAACGACGACTGAAAAGAATCGTTCAGTATGACAGAAGAGCAGCCCTTCCGCAAATTGCTGCAGATTTCCTTGCTGAGCCATCAACAAGTGTCAGCGCGCGAACCATTCAACAAAATATCATCGATATGGACTTTCGGAGCCGAAGGCCCACACGTGTACCCTTGATGACGGCACGACACAAAGCTTTATGCCTCGCCTGGGCCTGCACAACACCGACATTGGACTGTTGATGACTGGAAACATGTTGCCTGGTTGGACGAGTCTCATTTCAAATTGTATCGAGCCCATGTACGTGTACGGGTATGGAGACATCCTCTTGAGTCCCCGGACTCTGCATGTCAGCACGGGACTGTTCAAGCTAGTGGAGGCTCTGTAATGCCGTGGGGCGTGTGCAATTGGAATGATATCGGACCCCTGATACGTCTAGATACGACTGTGACAGGTGAGACGTAATCAGCATCCTGTCTGATCACATGCATCCATTCATGTCCATTGTGCATTGCGACGAACTTCAATTCCAGCATGACAATTGGACACCCCACACATCCAGAATTGCTACACAGTGGCTCGAAGAACACTCTTCTCAGTTGAAACACTTCCGCTGGACACCAAACTCCCCAGACATGAACATTATTGAGCATATCTGGGATGCCTTGCAGCGTGCCGTTCAGGAGAGATCTCCACCCCCTCGTATTCTAAGGGTTTAAGGACAGCCCTGCAGGATTCATGGTGTCAGTTCCTTCCAGCACTACTTGAGACATTAGTCGAGTGTATGCCACATCGTGTTGCGGCGCTTCTACATGCTCACGTGGTCCTACATGATATTAGGCAGAAGTACCAGTTTCTTTGGCTCTTCAGTGCTAGTTTTTTATTCCGTCTGTGTATTAATTACGAGTGCGTGCTGAAAAGTAACGCCTCACAATTTTTATGTGAAAACTCTTACAGCCTTAAAAATACAACAAACGTTACTGACGTTCTACAGCTTTATCTTTCACGTCTAGAATTTTGCAGCCACCTGTCGTTAGAGGGCTCCAGATTTTGGTGTGTAACATCGCTGTGTAACTATGTCGTTGCGTAAGAAACAGCGTCCAAAGAGTTCGTCCACACATGGAGCACTCTCTTCTTCAGCATGACAGTGCTAAGCCACACATGAGCGCTGCAACATTTGCAACAATCCGACGTCTTTGTTTCACTGTCGTCCATCATCCTGCGTACAGTTCGACTTGGTCCAATCCGATTTTCTTCTGTTTCTAAAATGCAAAGAACAACTTCGAAGACTCCATTTTGACAGCAATGAAGCGGTGGCAGCAGAGATGAGGCTGTGACTCCGTCAGCAAAGTCAAACATTGTACTGTGACGGTCTCACCTAAGTGTCCTCTCGTTGGGTGAAATGTGTTTGTCGCCGGTGTGAATACGTCGAGAAATAAATATGTAGATGTGAAGAATACAGATGTAGAATGGTAGTAAAGTTTAAAAAACTTTAAGAGCTTTCACATAAAAAATTTGGATCCCTTTACATTTCATTACGCCCATATGGCCCTCTAAAAGAAAACTGTTGCAGCTCCATTTTAATTCGCAAGAGCGTTTAGCTCTCAGAAATAAAGTCATTGTTAATCTAAAGACTTTTTTAGAAGTTAATACAAAGATGAAACACTCGCTTCCGTTCTTCCGTTGTTTCTTAAGAGTATGATCGGTATCATTTTATTAATTACACTGAACTGTTTCTATGTCATTATAACAAACTGGTTCATTGTTACAATCGTCCGCCCCGGTAGCTGAATGGTCAGCGTGACAGACTGTCAATCCTAAGGGCCCGGGTTCGATTACCGGCTGGGTCGGGGATTTTCTCCGCTCAGGGACTGGGTGTTGTATTGTCCTAATCATCATCATTTCATCCCCATCGACGCGCAGGTCGCCGAAGTGGCGTCAAATCGAAAGACCTGCACCAGGCGAACGGTCTACCCGACGGGAGGCCCTAGCCACACGACATTTCCATTTTATTCTTACAATAACGATATATTATTCTTATTACACTTAGTTTGTCTACAAAGTACAGTTCAACGCCTTTTCAATTTTACTGAGGCACGCAGCGGTCGAAACTTGGCTGTCTGAGAGAGTTATCTCAAATAATTACACAAACTGTTATCTGCTACTGTTTTCTATAGATGATATCGTGAAAAGCGCTGAAGTAGATTGTATATTAAATAGTTTGTTTCCACTATATGTGACACCATAAAATGTAAAAGGTTACTGAAAAAATCTTTTATAATAAAATTAAATCTAGAGTATTTGTATTGTTTTTCCTTTCATTCCTTCAATCATACGTTTTTGTCGTTACGTATATGTGACACGAAATTTAATGAAAAAGTTAAGGAAATTATTTTGTGAGGTGAAATTTAAATGGCAGGACTGTAGAGTATTTGCAGATGTGGTATGCTATGTACTTTGTGTATGTGTGGGTGTCTGTATCAGTGTGCATGTGCATGTGCATTCGGAATTCAGAAGCAAATATTTTAAATCAGTATTTTCACTTTCGTGGAAACAATACTAATTGGCAACATTTTTATGTATCAGTTTAATATTGTGATGATTAAATACAAAGGTATGTATGTGCTTGCAAATATCTTTGACTTTCACGGAAATAAAGCAATTCTTTGTCCTAGGTGCTCATTAATGTGAAGATTTTCTAATTTATTATTGAATATCTGCAAACCCGGCGCTGTTTTTACACGATTGACCGCCTCATATCAATATTATGCTGAGACTGTCTGGAGAGGGAACGGGGTGTCTGGTAGAGAGTGCAACTGCGTTAATTCTGCGACCTTGTATTTTAGAAATTTATTTCATTTATTTATGTATTCACTGAAACTACATTCTGATATTCTGTCTCGACATCATGCTGTGATTCGTTGGAGAGAGGGTGCAAAGGAGAAGGCAGGGAATGGGCAGGAGCACGCCTTTATGATGTCGCTGATGAGGATGATATCACTCACAATAGCTATGACGTCACTGATAAGGAGCGCCCGGCATTTAAGTACAAAGACAGGTCACTGGAATGGGTCATTTAACGCCACACATACAAACAAATTGCACCATGGTTGCTATACCCTTACTGCTTTCTATCTTTTTCGCGCCTATGGCCTATATCGAGCGACACAGACGAAACGATATCGTTTTCTGTTTCGAGAATTCCTCAAGTGTTAGTTCAAAAATGTTCAAATGTGTGTGAAATCTTATGGGACTTAACTGCTAAAGTCCTCAGTCCCTAAGCTTACACACTACTTAATCTAAATTATCCTAAGGACAAACACACACACACCCGTGCCCGAGTGAGGACTCGAACCTCCGCCGGGATCAACCGCACAGTCTACGACTGCAGCGCCTGAGACCGCTCGGCTAATGCCGCGCGGCCAAGTGTTAGTACTGGTTATAATGTTCCATGTTTTGTCAGTGCTACATATGTTCCACATTATTACGTCTCACTAATAACTTGGTATACACAGCGTTGAAAGTTATATCATTGCCCAGTAGCTTCCTTTATTTTCTTTTAGAAAATATTTACCGTGATCTACACGCAGTCATCTACTCTGATATTCGTCTGTGGGCTGTAATGCAACGGATTCTTACTGGAAACGAAACCTCTTCGTTGCTGAAAACATTCTGCAGCATGCTAGGTGGGTCAGTACTGAGTATACATATAATACCTCTGTAGTGTCGCTGCCCAGATTTTATTGAAGTTAATAAGAAGTGGTAAGAAAGCCTTTGTGAAGTGTTAGCAGCTGCGGGCTGGTAGCCACTGTGTGGCGATACGTGGGCTAGAATAACATGTACGCAGAAAGATTGCGATACTGGCTAGCCACACTCAGCGGAAAACTGAAGGGCAGAGTGGTAATAGCCGTAGCACGAGGGCCCATGCCACTACACGAGGGCAAGACTTTTATTATGAGCCTCATGACTATATGCCTGGTTTTAGTGTAATAAATGCGCACCGCAGCCATATAAACAGGTCTGAATTTTGAAGCAGAGGCAGTTCTTGAGAGTCCAGTACCAGCATCACAACGCCACGACCACCACAGACGACGAGATGATTGACCACCGCCAGTAGTGGCCACGAGTTCGAGTCTGGGTTGGACCAGTCGCCACCAGCACCTAATTCCTCGTGGGACTTGGTGCCGTAGGTGTGCCGACCAGCCGTCCGTGCCAGATACCTGCAGCACCGAGTTCGTTGTGGGACTTGGTGCCGCAGTGCCAGTCGCCAGCCGCCTGTCTTGCTGGACAGCAGTGGGTCGCATCCCGCTCTTGCAGTCATCGTGCACCGCCGTGGTGAGCGCGTGGGGGCGGAGTCCCAAGAGGAGCCATTCTCCATTGGAATGCCGTCTCAGCACAAAGCGCAGCGCCGCTAATTCTACGGCCATGTCCGGCCTGCCGTCAGCATCGCCGGGAGCCTAAGTGAGCATTTCCACGCCGGGCAGAAGCAGCCCACCACGAGCCAGCACCGACCATAGTCACCAAAGTGAGGCGTGCCTGTTTCGCTGAACTAATGTGTCAATGAAGTTAAAAAACGCCTTTTTTGTTGTTGTAATTGTCTCCACTGTGACTCCCGGCTCGTTGTCACCACCACTAACCCTGCCGAGTAGAACTGCACTATTCATCTTCAATTGCTTGTCTAAGTATACCTAAGCAATGTTATTATCCGTCGATTGTATGGACTGCCAGTAAATAACAAAGCCTTCCATTCTGCTCCTGATTTAACCGTACACTAGATGGCGTAGTTCTCAAAGGGAAGTTTGTCGCATTGATTTAGGTCAGTTGTCGGTTTCTAATAGCACTGCATACTAGTTGTGATTGGAATTGGTGTGGGATCATGAATCTGCTCTTGTCAATGCGTTCCAGGACAAAGTGCCTAGAGCTGCCAATTGCAAGCGGTTTACTGTTAAAGTGACACAGATGGTGAAGATAGTGGATGTGGTCGTGAAAAACACGACTAATATCCGTTCCTTTATTCTCTTGAATATTCCAGGTGAGAACTGGGACGACCGCCCCACACTGTAATGTAGTGTTATACATATATTCATTTTTTGTTCGCAGAAGAAGCAGTGACTGATCATAATGATGCCATTAGAGATATTCACGCTATCTCAGATATTTTATTGAAGTAATCTCCCAAGGAGCAGTCATCTGTAGTATTAAAAAGAAGGAAAAAAAAAGAAAACTTAACAAGTAGTTACTAGTCAACTCGTGCAGTTGGTTGCTTCTGCTCCTGAGACCAACATTAGTAACGAGGCTTAATTCTGGCCACGCTTAGATATTACTGTAGAATTGTAAATATCTTCAGCATCAGCCAGAGTATGACTGAAACGTTAGTTTCTGCTCATCGCAGTGAAAAATCCGTAAAACAGGAAACATATGTGTCGCACCTCTTACCAACTTGAAAAAGCTAACTCAGAATGCTCCACGACTGATGCGACCTGTTGTGCAATGAGGAAAACTTATTCATTTCGGATTCATCAATTTGAAATGCTGATGTGTCTAAGAAATTAATAATGTATGTAAGACGATTTTACATCTTCTTGGAAACTTTAAAATTGTTTTAACATCTCATCGACTGCAGATAACAGAACACTAAACCAGGATGGTCTCGCCGGCCGAAGTGGCCGTGCGGTTAAAGGCGCTGCAGTCTGGAACCGCAAGACCGCTACGGTCGCAGGTTCGAATCCTGCTTCGGGCATGGATGTTTGTGATGTCCTTAGGATAGTTAGGTTTAACTAGTTCTAAGTTCTAGGGGACTAATGACCTCAGCAGTTGAGTCCCATAGTGCTCAGAGCCATTTGAACCAGGATGGTCTCACTGGAATTCCCATCCTGTCTCTCGTGATTCTGAATGCACTGTTTCAGTACTGGAGCTATCTGTTTAACGCTAATTACCAGAGGATAGTTAAGTAAGTGCTATAACTACAATGCTAGACCTAGACCGATGTACCGTAATCTGCATGTTACACTGTGCCCCCCTGAACTTGGGGCGTTACGTTGTTCGTAGCGAAAACATCTGAACTTGGTTGCGGGAATCACGCCCTAAAGCTTATGTTAGAAGAATATTTTTTTGTCTTTATCACGGATTTTCATATGTTTTGCAGTACTGCTTCATCAAAGCTTGATTAATTAAAAATTCCATATTCCACACGCACAATGTGTACTCAGAATAATTAAAGAAAAAATCCGCCCAGCGGTATTTTTTCCTACGCCACAGCCGGCTTATAGCTTTATGCTACATTAAATTGTGAGGGCAAATCGTCGTGGCTCTCCTTCCAGCCACATCTTTTCAAGCTGAGCTGTAAGCACAGTATACTTCTATGTTTTCTGTGAAAATGAAAATAAGATTTTTCTGGACGGTTACTATCACTAGCGAAACTAAACGGTTTTTCACATTAGTGATTTGTCACCTCATCTATTCCGAACACTATAAAGTTGGTTGGAACGTAGAACAAGTTATGCAGTGAACCAGGGAACTTCCGCTGCACAAATTTCATTTCACGAGTATCATTTTTGGCTACCAGGGTGAGAGGTCTCTTATCGTCGTTGCTGTCTTTGTTCAGCATTTCAAAAGCTTGTTTCTTAATCTTGTTTGAAATTTCATCGTGGACGTCTCAATTCCATACGAGGCTACACTTCACAAAAATAATAACAAAAGGCTTCCTATCACTTTGGTTTTGATAATCTGCATTTTGGAGGCCCCCCCAATTCGGGCATCGTCAGTTAATTTGCTACGCAAATAACTAAACTCTTCAGCTGCTTTTGGTGTTTCTTTTCCTAATCTAATTCTGCAGTACCGCTTCAATTATTTAAACTACGTTCTAGTGCCCTTGATTCATTTTAGGTACTGTTCAGCTTATAATCTTTCTTCAATAATTCTGCTGCTTTTGCTAATCTATTTCACTGATAGAACTAGCATGCTATCCGCAAACTTTATAGTATACGTTTCTTCACCCTACAGCATTAACTGTAACACTGCAACGGCCTTAGAAGGTGTTCTCTTGACAATTCTTTCGGCAGAAGAAAAGATGATAGAGAAATCATACTTGGGATAAATACTGTGCATTTTTAAGTACATTAGAAAAAACTTTTATCGGAAACTATCACAAAATCGCGACATTACAGCAATTATCCAGAAATATGTAGAATCTGAGGCAGTCTGCGGCAAACACTGTAACTGGTGACAATTTGCATCAGGAAAAAGAAAACAAAATCTATGTAATCTTCATGAATGCAGCTGAAGAATCACGTAGGGGATTTTACAAAAATTGATTATTTACGTAATTGGCGAACGTTTGAACACTCGTTCAATTTTCAGCAAATAACAGGATGGTCTTTAGTCACTAAATATTTTTTAAATTAACTAATCGAAAATACCCAGCGAGGTTCACTTTGAAGTGTTATTTCAAAGCTGTGGTTAAATTTTCAAATGTAAAATATTTAAAATGGTTTGATTCATGCAGCATGCCGTTTTGAAAATTGTATTCCGTGAAAAACGCGTTTTAAGTTTTAAAATGTGTTGTAGGCAAGAAGAAATGAAAAAAAAATAGTTTGAGGAAACTCGTCATTAATCTGCTATCGCAGGACTGGCCGGTCGTAGTGTTGCCGTTGCGTTCGCCTCGTTTATAATAGAACGATTAAAATATTGGTCGTGATAACCCCACGAGAGCACAAAACCTTAGAATTCCGGTCAGCCCTACTCCAGGCAGGCGCATTGCTAGGACGACTCGACGGTTGATTTTACAAGCGTTCCGTATAGCATCACAACTTGGTATAACAACTTTTGGGCAGTTTAGATAGGCAATAATTATTGTGAAGCCTAAGCCTCGAGGTCATCGTCCCTGCAATGTGATGTCTGCATTGCACGCTTTACATTTCATTTGTTGCATAATAACAGAGTAAACCGAAAGAAAATTTACAATCCTATAGCTCAATCCGTAACTCACATCGATATCTTCGTCATTGTCTTTCAGTTTCTTTGCAGAGGCATTAACCCGTTCCGAATAGCTCTCAGCCTCGCATCTGTTATTTGGACGCTTTGATGACGTACTGCTACGACGCCGCGTTGTGTAGGATATTTTCGTATCTTTACCACTCTTATTTGAAAGACATAATTGTGTACAATAAAATCATAAATGAACTATCAAATGTTAACAGAACACATAAAAATCAAAATTCGAAGCGAAAAACTTTGAAGCCAGTCTATCCTGAAGAGCTTCTAACTATACCCAAACACTACTGGGGGCATTGAGTTGGCGCTGGTAGGCCGTTTCGAGTCATCCGGGACGCTAGAGGAGCAAAAAAAAAAAAAAAAAAAAATGGTTCAAATGGCTCTGAGCACTATGGGACTTAACATCTGAGGTCATCAGTCCCCTAGAGCTTAGAACTACTTAAGCCTGACTAACTTAAGGACATCACACACATCCATGCCCGAGGCCGGATTCGAACCTGCGACCGTAGCGGTCGCACGGTTCCATCCTGAAGCGCCTAGAACCGCTCGGCCACACGGCCGGCGCTAGAGAAGCAGCTCGGAATTCTGCGGAACAATTTTTTTCGGGGATTAGACTTTTTGCCTCATATTGTAGAAAGTTCGAAGCATCTTTTAAATCAATAAAATAAGATATTTTTGAAAATTCTGCAGTGATGTTGCCCTTAATATAGAGGGTGAGGTAAATAAAAGTGGCCCGAAGAACAGAGTTGCTGGGTACAAAGAAACTCAGCAGAGGACAGGAAATACGGTGCTAACCTGATTATAGCAGATGTTAAAAGTGACCACCCTTCATCTCTTAGTACTTTTGGGCCCTGGCCAACAAGTTGCTAAAGGAGAATCAAAGCTGGACTGCAGGAATTGCTGCAGTCTCATCCGAAATGTTCTGCTGCAGTTCTTGGAGACTTTGAGTTGTTGCGATACCTCTTAGACTTAAGGGCTTCCCATACAAAGTCATCGCACACTAACAGATCAGGTGACTGGGTGGTCAGCTAGGGCCGCTACGAGACTCCACTCTCTATCAGGTGGCGGACGTACACGTGGTGTGTGCGCCACCGGTTGCGGTTGTATGCACACATTCACGTCCAATCGTATCCACTCGACCGGGCGATACGCCGTTTTGCCCACCACAACAGAGTTCACACAATGTATTCTGACTTTGCAGAGGCACATATCGCTGGCCTCTACCACAGAAGCGTCTCGGCACTGAACTCTAAGCGAAGTGTCTTGAGAGAAAGAAAGTGGCAGCTGACAACGTTGGTGGCAGCGGGAAGCCAGAAGCGAGAGGCGGGAAGCGGGAACCGTGGCACCTCGCGACATGATCGATACCAAATGTTTGCCGGGGAGAACGAGAGCCAGCACGCCGCTCATTGCAAGCTCGCGGCTGTCGGCTCCGTGGCCAATTTATTCCGCTCGCCCTAAAGTGTCACTCTATAAGAAGCGTCTCTTCTCACCCTGGTTTCTCTGTCCGCCGCACCTGTCGGTTGGTGTCCACTGTGGCAGCAATATTGCAACTTCTGCGTATAACTAGTAAGTATTCAGCAGAGCAAGCTTTCTATTGCGGCCACGATAGCTGTCTACAACCGAAAAAGCAAAAGAGAGAGGTTTACAATCCCTGCCTAACAACAGACGGAAAATTAGTGATTCGTTGTCTTCTAATTTTCTTACTAATTACAAGACAACGAACGAAAAAATTGATCTCGTAATAAATTGAACAAATAACAGTCAAAACTTGAAAAAGTATTACTTTATAGCACAGACTGTATGGTAACTTTCAATATGGACAATTGTAAATTTGAACATATTACTAAATTAAGACTTTGTCTGCACGATCAGTGCGTACAACTGGTTTCAAGAACACGGATATCCACTAGTAAGTGTAGGTTGGAATATGACCAGGGTGAATAGTAACGATTATCAAGGTTCTATTACTGGTAAACCACATAGCACGCTTCTGTTTGTTGATAGGGTACTGGAAAACTGCTGTTTGTCTTCCAATGAGATTACTCGTATAATACCTGTAAGATCCATAACACAATACTACTACAGTACGTGGAATCAGTAGCGTGTTGTTCTAACATCAGCATTTTGTGCATAGTAAGAAGGTAAATGTATAATGTCACAAGACTGTGTATCTCTTGGGACATTTTAACAGAAATACCAAAACTTACCTTATTACGACGTGAAGAGACATACATATTGTTTCGATAATGCCAAGATTCTGTTTTTATCGTGCATTCTAAAAATATTCTACGTGGTAGTTCCGTATGAGAGACTAGTGACGATTCTCAGAGTGGCATAAAGGTGGCCATCTTCCCATGATCCGTCCGCAAGTGGAATATATAGTTTGTGATGTTCTTTATACTTTTTCGAAAATAATAAACGTAGATACATTGCGAGTATCTCAAATCTTTTGGGTCAAACTGAGTATATTTGTTAAGGAAGCAATGGTCGGAAACCTACAATTCAGGGGGTATGAAAACTTGAATTATCAATGCGTGTGATGTACGCCTTTTTAAACGTTTGATAGTAAACGGCAGCCCACCGCCTCAACATTGGTGGCCTACCTCGAAAAACAATACACAGTCATTAATGATGCGGCCTCCATGGAGTTCGTAAAAAAGGAACGAAAGAAGTTACTGATTTAAGCTCCGTCGACAAAGAGGCCAATTAAAAAAAGCACATGCTTGCAATGAAGAGGGCAGAGGAAGGGATTCAGCAGTGTCCCTTTTGAAGGAACCGCCCTGACATTCACCTTAACTGATTTAAGGAAACCATGAAAAACCTAAATTGGGATGGCTCTTTGATCAGCCTCCAGAATGCGAATTCAGTGTCTTACTGCTGCCCAATGCCGATCAGTCAGACGACGTAAACCACTGTTTGCACTTCAAGAAGCATTGTCCATGATGGATTACTATCGTTACAGGAACTAAGATCTGTGATTTGAGTATATTGTGTAACAGGTTGTACCGCCCAAAAATAGACATGCAGAGGAATGCTTCGAGATAACCGTTATCCTAAATAGAAGAACCTGATGAACATTAGGGTCGGTCACGCATCTGAGAGTTGGTTTCAGTCCCGACAAAGAGTTTTTCGAACAGTCGAAATTAAGGACATGGTTTCGGGTAGCATAGTAGGACATTTATAAACCTGATAGTGAAATGTAAAGTGTTCATAGTACTAACAGAACATAAGCCGGCCCGGTTAGCCGTTCGGTCTAACGCACTGCTTTCCGGGCGCGAAGGCGTGCCGGTTCCCGGCACGAATCCGCCCGGCGGATTAGTGTCGAGGTCCGGTATGCCGGCCAGTCTGTGTATGGTTTTTAAGGCGGTTCTGCATCTGCCTCGGCGAAAGCGGGCTGGTTCCCTTTATTCCGCCTCAGTTACACTATGTCGGCGATTGCTGCGCAAACACTTCCTCCACGTACGCGTACACCATAATTACTCTATAAAACCAACATTGGAGTTACACTCGTCTGGTGTGAGACGTTCCTGGGGGTGTCCACTGGGGGCCGAACGCACAATAATCCTGGGTTCCGTGTGGGGCGGCGGTAGGGTGAGTGGACTGCTGTTGCCTGTTGTGGGGTTGTTAACCAGTGAGGGCTACGGCCGGGACGAAGCCTCTCTGTCATCCCCAGTGCAATACAATACGATACAATACAACAGAACATCAACTACACGCATAACAAATAACATGTAAAAGAAATGGAGTCAAATGATGCTAAACTCAGAGTTGAATGTAGTGAGTGAAATGTCCAGCGCAGTATCACAGTATAGAACTTCCCCAAATTTTCGTTGTTTCCAGATGAGACCTCTGTCAACCGGGATGATATTACTAACTACCACAGTTACGAAGAAACATGACGAGAGAAACACGGTCTTGCCTTAAAATAACTACTTAGCGTAAAATAAACAGAAGTCATAAAGAGATAATACACGTCGCCACGATTTTCGCAGTACTGGGACTGAAATCTTGCTGCGCCTTACTTTGTTGTTTCACATTTCTCTGCTCATCGGTCTTTTCAGACAGCATAATCCCACGTCAATTTAAGGGAAGTAATTTGGACTACATCATTTATCAATGAATTAGGTGAACCCTGTTTCTGTCATTTAACCCTTTCTGTGTCGTTTTTTTAGGGAATAGATGTCCCAAGCAATTCGGAGAGCTGTAATGGTGTAGCACTGTCTACAAACCACACTGATCGATAGATACTCCAGTTCACGGTATCGATCTGATATTGCTGACACCCTTGTCTACGAACCCACTCCTACACGCACTACGCCACACGGAGAGGTCATAGTCTTTTTGTAATTAAATAAAAATTAAAGGCATATAATGTAATATTAGAAGCAATGAAATAAAATATTATTGCACCAAATGAGAATGTCACATGACGCTAAAGACCGAGGATACCAGCAAAAGAAGCAAGTCAATGACTGTGTCTAGAAAATGTCCGGCCGCCCCTGAGATAGTGGCAATACCGTCATGCAGCTGGTTCGTTTGAAAATTGCTGGAACCAACTAGACTTCATTTGGCAGTAAGTATAAGCATTTCGGAAGAAAAGGGAATGCATAAACGAATTAGTTACGGTATAGTTTCTGTTTTGTGTAGCGTGTGGTCGCAACTAGTATTTAACGAAATACGACGCCAGAATTATCATGCAATTTTCAACCTCCAAGCAACGTGACAGATCTCATAACTCTTTCAGTGTACTGTAATTCCTGTATACAGGGTGGTCCATTGATAGTGACCGGGCCAAATATCTCACGAAATAAGCATCAAACGAAAAAACTACAAAGAGCGAAACTCGCCTAGCTTGAACGGGGAAACCAGATGGCGCTATGGTTGGCCCGCTAGATGGCGCTGCCATAGGTCCAACGGATATCAACTGCGTTTTTTTTAAATAGGATCCCCCATTTTTTGTACATATTCGCGTAGTACGTAAAGAAATATGAATGTTTTAGTTGGACCACTTTTTTGGCTTTGTGATAGATGGCACTGTAATAGTCACAAACGTATAAGTACGTGGTATCACGTAACATTCCGCCAGTGCGGATGGCATATGCTTCGTGATACATTACCCGTGTTAAAACTGAACGTTCAGCGTCCAGCAGCAGCAGCAGCAGCAACAGCAGCAGCGTCCCCACCGGCCAGCCAGCCAGGTCTCCACCCCCGCCAGCAGCAGCAGAGTGGGGCTTCAGCCTAAGTCTCCTTCATCGTTTCTCCGGCCCTTTTACTCTGTGTTTCTCGTCGCCTTGTCCGTCCCTCGTTTGCTTCTTTGTCCTGTCCTGTGCTTTTCCCCTTGTCACCATGTCAACTCCCACCACCACCACTACAGCCACCACCACCGCCATAGTATATAAATCTCCCTCTGCCGCCGCCACCACCATCACATGGTGTCCCCTATCCCCCCCCCCCTCAATCCATTCCCCCATTCCGCACTCTCCCATCTCCCTCACTCTTTGTTGCTCCATCCCCGGCTCCTCCCCGTCTCGCCTCCTCTGATCCCTTCCCTCCACTCCCCCCCTCTGCTCCTTCCACTTCTGCGGCCCCCGCTAGGGTGGTGGCCCGGAGGGCCACAGCCAACGCTCACCTTTCCCCTTCGCCCTCATCATCATCTTCATCATCACCGTCGTCATCGCCCTCACCACCTCCGGCGCCAACTCCAGCACCGGGACCTGCCCTTCCACGCCACCTTCCAATTGCTCCTGTCCCCCACACCTCCTCCGCCGCCGTCAAACGCCCTAGCGCCACCCCTGCCTCTTCTGCATCCAAAAAGACTCGGCCTCGGCCCCCTTCACTTGTCCAGGATTCCATGGATGTCTCGCCGCCTATCCCTGTCCCTCCTCCTCCTCCTCCTCCCCTTCCTCCTATCACTACATCCTCTCCCGTCCTGATCCTTCCCTTCTTGACGCCCTGAACCTCACCCTTTTCCATTGCCAACATTCCCCGGTGCCCCCATCTCCCTCCTTACTCCTCACTGTGATTCGGTACTCATCTCCTCCACCAGCCCCACCCTTCACACAGATCTCCTTTCCCACATCCCTGTCACCTGCTTTGGCACTCATGCCTCCCTCACCACTGCCCCTTCCCCACCTCCTTCCTGCCAACCCCAACCCCCGCGATGCCTGCTGACCCTCACCGCCATGATCACTCAGCTTAGTCTGACGATCATGGAGGAGGAGGTGTTCGCGGAGCTCAAGGCGCAGCCCCATCTGGAGGTGCGTGCGATTCGCCGCATCCACAACTCAGCTGGCCCTACCTGCCTTATGCGGGTCTTTTCCAAACATGCCCCCTCTATAGACCGTCTCCTGAAGGAGGGTGCCCTTCTTTTTCACCAATGTTACCAAGTTGACCCTTCCTGTTCCCCTCCTCAATCCCTCCGTTGCTAGAGATGCTTCCGGTATAATGCAGACACGACATCTGAGTGACGCGAGGCCCCCACCTGCCCGCACTGTAGACAAGCGCACTTCTTACAGCAGTGCCCCAATCTCCAGTCCCCCCCTCCTATAATACCTGTAACCACCCTCATCCCACTTACTCCCGGATCCCCGTTCGGCTCCAACTTCTCCTTCCCAACCCCACCGAACACCTGATCCTTAGTCTCTTCTTCCCCGGCCTTACCGTCACCTGCGCCACCATCTATGTCCACCCTAACGCCCCTATTCCCTTCGACTTTCTCTCCCACATTGACCATACCTTCTCCTCCTATGTGATCGCCGCCGATCTCAACATCCATAGTCGTTCCGCCGCCCAGTTACGGCAGTGGCATCGGTTCCTCTCCTCCCTTCAAGGCGACCTCATCCCCATACACCAGCACACCTGTCCCAAATCCAATTCCACTCCCGATGTTATCCTTTCCTCCCCTAACTTCCTTGGCCGCATAACGGTGGATGTCCTGGGGCCTATTGGTAGCGACCATCTCCCTGTCCTCCTCACCGTTTCAGACGGTCGTCGCCCCCGCCCCGACCCTCGTACTGACCCTCCCCCAAAGTACATCCATGACTATTCCTGTACCAACTGGAATGCCTACCGGGATACCCTCTCCACCCAGGTCGATAGCCATCCCTTCACCTACCACCACCCTGATGATGTAACCCATGCCGCCTCCTTTCTCCAACAGACCTTGTCTGAGGCCATCACGACCAATGTCCCTACTGTCACCATTCACCCCCACCATCCTACCCTAGCCCCACAGGCCGTCCTCCTCCTCCGTGAATCCCATTGTCTCTATCGTGCCTTTCTCCACACGTGTGACCCGGACACACTACGATGCCACCGGCAACTACAGCAACACATTCGTAATTTGCTCGTGGCTAAGAAACGCTGGGACTGGCGACAGACATGCACCCATTTAAATGCTACCATACCTATCAACTCGTCCAAGTTCTGGTCAGTCTTCCATCGCCTTACCGGAGCTAAACCCTCCCCTTACTATCCTCTTCTCCATAATGATCATCCCTTCCCTGACACCCTTAGTAAGGCCAAACACTTTGCCTCCTACCTCTTTGATGTCTTTTCCATCCCCGATGATCCCCAGTTCGATTACTCCCTCTTCCCGGATGTCCGCGATCGAACTGACACCTCTGTCTCACCCCTCGCACCTGGTTTCCAGTACTTGGACAACATTGCACACACAGAACTCAATGCCTTTATCACTACACAGGATCTCATTGCTACACTCCGCACAAAGCGCAACACCACTCCTGGTCACGATTGTGTCACCTACCGTTACCTTTGTGAAGCTCCTGTCTCTTTCCTTTCCACCCTAGCCAGGCTCTACAATGTAGTCCTGTCCACCGGTTACTACCCCGACCTGTGGAAAACCTCCTGTACCCTGATGTTCCTTAAACCTGGCAAACCGCCGTCCGCCGTCTCCTCCTACCATCCCATCAGCCTTACCTCAGTCTTCAGCAAGGTCCTGGAATCTATCCTCACCCGCCGCATCCACCAGCATCTCCGCCAGCACCGCCTCCTTCCTGTTACCCAGTGTGGCTTTCGGCCGTCCTTCTCTTCCGACGACCTTCTCGTTCACCTCACTCATCTCCTTTCCGAACAGCTTAATTCCTATCGCTCCGCAATCTTCCTGTTGCTGGACCTTGAACATGCTTATGACTGCGTATGGCATTCCGGTCTCCTCTTCAAGCTCCAAACCTTCACCCTTCCCATTAACTATGTACGTCTGATCAGCTCCTTTCTCTCCCACCGTCCTTCCTACATCACCATCCATAACATGGATTCCGACACCTTTTTTCCCTCCGCCAGTGTGCCCCAAGACTCCGTCCTCTCCCTCCTTCTGTACCTTTCGTATACGGCGGACATGCTGCCGCCGTCACCCCCCATCCTCCTTCTCCAGTTTGCCGATGACACCGCCTTCCTTGCCCTTGCCCCCACCCTGCAGCGCTCCCAACACCTTCTCCAATCCCATCGTGACCGGTTCACCGCTTGGTGCAACCACTGGTTGCTCAAGGTCAATCCCTCCAAAGCCCAGGCGATCATTGTAGGCAAGACCACCACCTCCTTCCGCCTCCTTGATTTCTATCTCACCATCTATGGCCGTCCTATCACCCTCACCCCCACCCTCAAGTACCTTGGCGTCACCCTTGACCGTCGCCTCTCCTGGACCCCCCATCTCCGGACAATCCAAGCCAAGGTACACTCCTGACTCCATCTTCTCAAACTCCTTTCCGGCCGTACGTGGGGTCTGGACCCCTCCACCATCCTCTACACCTATAAATCCCTCATCTGCCCTATCCTTTGTTATGCCCATCCGGCCTGGATCTCCGCCCCCCCCCTACCTTTCATAAATCCCTTCAAGTCCTTGAACGCCATGGTCTCCACCTCGCCTATTGCAACCGTCTCCCTCCCCCATGCGGATTCTCTACGATCTCATTCCGTTTCCCCACCTCCTCCTTTTCGTTGAAAGGATACGGATACTGTACAAACTCGATCCTCCTCACCCGCTTGTCTCGCCCATCCTCTCCCACCCCCGCCTGCTGCCGCGCCTGTATTCCCACGTCCCACCCAGTCTCCATCTCTCCACCATCCTTACCCTCTCCCAAGGTGGCTTCCGCCAGCTCCCCCTCCCTTATGATGTCCTCCTCCCCTCCATCTACCCCTCCTATCAACTTTGATCATCCCCCCCCGTGTCCTTTTCTTTAAGCACCCTCCCTCCCTTCTCTTTCCTTTTCCCCTGTCCCGTTCCTCCACACCTCTTCCCCGGGCTTCCCCTCCACTTTCCTCCCTTCCCCCTCTCTCCCCTGCCCATGGCATCTGCTCTCCCCTCTCCCTCTCCCACATCCCCCCTTCCTTCTCTCTTGGCAGGTCCCCGGACTCATACACGGTTAATGAACATTCGCGCGCCGGAGATCAACGCCTCGTGTTTCTGTGTGTGCCGTCGTTTTGTGGTTAAGTGGTTCAGTGTTATTCGTTTTTTGCGCCTGCGTTCACGTGTGACAATTTTCGTCTATGTATGTGTCCAAGTGTCTGAAAAGCTTTTATCTTGGACTCTACGCCCGTGAACGGCTCCACAATTTTTAAAATGTGTTTGTCTCCGTTTATATGTCCACCATATTTTTATCTCACATTGTCTTCATTTGTATCTTTTGTGCTTCTCTGAGGGCAAAGAGCGGCGTAGTATGCTGCTCCTGGCCTGCCTGTAAACAGGTTTAAAAATAACAATAAAGAAAAAAAAATTGAACGTTTACGAATTGCGGAAAAGGTCGATATCGTGTTGATGTATGGCTATTGTGATCAAAACGCCCAACGGGCGTGTGCTATGTATGCTGCTCGGTATCCTGGCGACATCATCCAAGTGTCCGGACCGTTCGTCGGATAGTTACGTTATTTAAGGAAACAGGAAGTGCTGAGCCAAATGTGAAATATCAGCCACGATCTGCAACAAATGATGATGCCCAAGTACGTGTTTCAGCTGCTGTCGCGGCTAATTCACACATCAGTAGCAGACAAATTGTGCGAGAATCGGGAATCTCAAAAACGTCGGTGTTGAGAATGCTACATCAACATCGATTGCACCTGTACCATATATCTATGCACCAGGAATTGCATAGAGACGACTTTGAACTACGTGTACAGTTCTGCCACTATGCACAAGAGAAATTATGGGACGATGACAGATTTTTTACACGCGTTCTATTTAGCGACGAAGCGTCATTCACCAATAGCGGTAACGAAAGCCGGCATAATATGCACTGTTGGGCAACAGAAAATCCACGATTGCTGCGACAGGAGGAACATCAGCGACCTTGGCGGATTAGTGTATGGTGCGGCATGATGGGAGGAAGGATAATTAGCCCCCATATTATCGATGGCAATCTAAATGGTGCAATGTATGCTGATTTCCTAAGTAATTTTCTACCGATGTTACTACAAGATGTTTCACTGCACGACAGAATGGCGATGTACTTCCAGCATGATGGATGTCCGGCATTGAAGCGGTATTGAATAGCATATTTCATGACAGGTGGATTGGTCGTCGAAGCACCATACCATGGCCCGGACGTTCATCGGATCTGACGTCCCCGGATTTCATTCTGTGGTGAAAGTTGAAGGACATTTGCCATCGTCATCCACCCACAACGCCTGACAACATGTGTCAGCACATTGTCAATGCATGTGCGAGCATTACGGAAGACGATCTACTCGCTGTTAAGAAGAATGTCGTTACAAGTATTGCCAAATGCAGTGAGCTTGACGGACATCAATTTGAGCATTTACTGCATTAATGTGGTATTTACAGGTAATCACGCTGTAACAGCATGCGTTCTCAGAAATGATAAGTTCACAAAGGTACATGTATCACATTGGAACAACCGAAATAAAATGTTCAAACGTACCTACGTTCGCCGGCCCGAGTGGCCGAGCGGTTCTAGGTGCTACAGTCTGGAACCGCGCGACCGCTACGGTCGAAGGTAGCCTGCCTGAGGCATGGTTGTGTGTGATGTCCTTGAGTTAGTTAAGTTTAAGTAGTTCTAAGTTCTACGGGACTGATGACCTCAGAGGTTAAGTCCCATAGAGCTCAGAGCCTTTTGAACCTTTTTTTATGGGAGCGTCATCTAGCGGGCCAACCATAGCGCCACCTGGTTTCCCCCCTCAAGCTAGACAAGTTTTGTTCTTTGTAGTTTTTTCGTTTTAAGCTTATTTCGTGAGATATTTGGCCCGGTGACGATCAATAGACCACGCTTATATCAATAATTGCAGCATAGAAAATATATGGAAGCATAATTATGTGAAGATCGTTGTCTGTCGGTCTCCATTAGTTCAGTTTGTGTTGTGATTCTGGGTATCTTGGTCGCATACAATAGGTCTGCAAGTATCACGACGTTCATGAAAAAAGAACGTTATTCGTGTTGTAGATACCATTCTCCGCTGTGCTTGACAGTTCATAACGAATCGATACTTTCTGAAGCGCACTGGTACTTGTACTGCTCGATGCCAGACAATTTGTAATCACTTATTTCTGGTGTTGCCAGACTTCTACGACTGACCCCTGATGGCAATTGCTTCGGTGTTTATTCCCATTAACTGCCTGTAATTGAAGAACTGATACCCAGTAATTGCGGTATTACGTACATATTTACCATTATAAAATGAGTGTCCAATGAGAAACGCACCTTTTTTTTTGAAAAAAAGAATACGTTTAACAGAGACTTCAAACAGCGTTTATAACTTTCGTAAACGTACGATAGCTCAATCTGTTGCTGCGTTTTTCACAATACCGGTTCTCTTATTAGGCTCCCTTCACACGGAGCCACTGAGAATCGCTTCTCGTGGGCGCTTTCGCTAGTGAAGCGATGATTTAAAAGGGCGCCTTCAGATGTACAGTGGCACCGCACCGCTGCGCCTCTCAGTAGCTAACTACCGCAACCGTCAATAGGCTTCACACGACATCAGTCGGTGGCGCTGCTAACCGGCCGAGTAATGGGTAATGCCGTATGTTAACCCTAGAAATAACGAGAGGTTTTCCATAAAGCGCATTACCAAAGGGGGAGTGGCATTTTATGCCTACCGTGAAAAGTAATTTTTAAATACACAAAGTCTCTTCACTGTTGTTAAATTACATTGAAAACATGCTTTCTAAAGAGCTACTGATGTGTAACTGGAGCCCAGAACCTGAAAGTATCCATTAGCACCATACACTTTTGGTATGTGGACACTGACTTTATGACCACCACAAATAAATTTTAAAAATATAACTTTAGTTCACAAATCTCAATATGCCTTTTAAAGACATAGTGACGTGTATAAAATGTTCTCGAGTTTCCAATTGCGTCAATTGCTTAAAACTACACGAGCTTTCGGCCAAGCACTCTTTGGCCATTGTCAAGTGGTATGACAGTTCACAATCTCAATATGCCTTTTGAAGACACAGTGACGTGTATAAAATGTTCTCGGGTTTCCAATTGCATCAATTGCTTAAAACTACACGAGCTTTCGGCCAAGCACTCTTTGGCCATTGTCAAGTGATATGACCATACCACTTGACAATGGTCACTGAAGTGCTTGGCCGAAAGCTCGTGTATTTTTAAGCAATTGACGCGGTTGGAAACCCGAGAACATTTTATTCAATGTTATCGCGACGAGACTCCGCATTTGTACATAGCGACGTGTAGTAGCCCTGAGCCTGGAAATATTGAATACGAAATTCAAAGGGGAAAGTGACATCAACTACTGAGACTTGAATTTATGGATTAAGTTTAACTGGCAAATTTAAAACATGTATGGAATCTTGTAGAAGAATTCATTAGTAACAATAAACATTTTTTTCAAGATTTTAAAATTTGAAGTAAGTGACTAGATTACAATATTTTCAAATGGTGGTCATGAGGCCGTCCCTCCCCTCCGTCCTTGGTTTTGCGAGGGTTAGCAATCGATAAGTGACCGTATTGGGGTTTCTGCTCATTGTTGTTTGGTAGCACAGTTGGTTAGAGACAGAAGTCAATACAGAAGATTTCTTCTGTGTAGCTGAAAAACCTCCATCCATATGCAACATGGAGTGTGAGGAATTTACAGATAAACTGCTCAAAATTGAAGTTTCCTCTGGGCATTGTAGTCACATGTGCTTCGGGGGAAGAAGATACTGGTGAACGTCACTCAAAATTCCTCCCGCCTTTGTTGGATCCTTCGACATGTCATGCAACACACAAGCACTCAAAATGTCTATAGATCAGCATCTGTCTCGGTCACGAACAAAGTTGTGTAACACACAAGAAGTTTTATGTAATATTTTCAGTAAATTCTGGAGACACATTCAAAGGCCGATAAAAAATTCTGTACACTTTAGCAAAAATTCAAAAATACATTCAACATACTTTTCTTCTATCCCAAAAGAGAACTGTTTTAAAACAAATTGCCTCCGCATTAACCCAGTAATAAAGATGACAAACCTTAAGCACCAATGATTGAGGGAGGAAAATAATGACAGCCTTCATATAACTGACTGCTTTGAGGAGGTTTTAATTTCGTTGTCAGTTACTTCATACGAGGCAATGAAATCGTGCACACAGATCAATCTGGCAATCTTCTGCGTGCTCCAGAGTCAATTAACATGATTTTGTGGTGGGGATCACACATGGCCATAATAATATCGAGAAAAAGTTTTTGTTGTTGTCATAAACTGACCCACAGTCAGCTGGATTGATGACCCATCTATGTTTACCATTTGTAGCCGCTACACAGTTTCGTAAACTGGTTGCCTCTTTAGTAAACCTTTAATTATTTTTCTTCGAGAAACGGTGCCTCCCACGATTTATTTCTAAATTACCTCGGTTTGCTTTTCGTATTTAGTAAGACAAGTAAAAAGTTCCATGACTTCACCGTAACAGGGCGGCAAGGCAGCAGCGGCGGATCAAAACGGCGCAGCCGGACGACAAAGGAGTCGCTCCCCTTTCTAGTTGCAAAACGCCGCTCAAGGCCGTGTGAATGCTCTTTGCGCTGCAGGGAAGCGCGTCTCGGTGGCCTCGTGTGAAGGGGCCCTTAGTCATCTGTAATATTACCTACGCTGAGCATATTTGCTTCAAGAACAACTATATTTATATACATAATGCACTGACAAACAACATGAAAGTACTACTATGGTTCACATACTTCCAAAAATTAGCTTTGGAATCGAAGTACATGGTGAACGTTAATAAACTGACAAACTGCAGAGGCGGATTCCTTACTGGAAATGGAGGAAAAAAGGTCTTGTGAACATGTGTCCGGAAATGCATCGTTGCCACTGTAGATGGTGCTAACGAATGAAAGTTCATTTGATCACGTGCCGTGTGTTCCTTGGGTATTGCGGCCTGTGTGTTGACGCACAGTACCATAAGCAGCAAAATGGTCATTATCCATGTCGGGAACAAACCGAGATCGTGTTTGTGTACGACTAAGCAAATGGAAACGATTGAGAGGCAGCGCAGCTTTAAGAAAACAAATACCCTTGCAAACACCACTGACATCACACACCATTTCAAGCCCTTCTTAGGTGTTTCTCTAATCATCGGTCTTTTCAGACAGACGAACATTGTGCGATGTGGTTGGTGTCTCGGAGAGTAGTTTTGATGGTATGGTATACTGTTTCCGTCCGGTTCCATCTGCTTGGCCATACGCAAACTTCATCTTGGCTTGTTCCCGACATGAATACCGTACCATGCTGCTCCTTACAGTACGCCGCGTCAATCACACAGCCACTAACACACAAGGAACACACGGCACATGCTCAGAGGAACTTTACACGTCACTGCCATCTACCGTGGCAACGATGCATTTCCGCACACATGTTCATATGATCTTTTTTTCCTCCATTTCCAGTCAGGAAACCGTCCCTGCAGTTTGTCGGTCTTATGCAGAGATACAGAGGTGTCATACTGCATATATCTAGAAGAGATTACACTGCCCAAAACAATCAAGATATCAGGTATACTGAAGCTAGGCTATTACCTCGAAAGTCTTTTCAGCATTCGGATGTTACATTTTTTGAGAAACGACGTAATCTAATATTATCAAGAAACGATTACACACATGTATGGGATGGCATGGTACAAGGTTACTTGATTGTCCCCTACATGCATTCTCCTGTACTCACAGGAGACAGCCGTGCAAATTCGTTCGAAAAGTGCTGCCGGATTTGCTGTAGGGGGTGCCACTTGCAGTGCGTGGGACTGTGTGTTTGCAGCACGAAGGGACATCTACTCACTTCAGTCTAGTTGCCAGAATCCAGAGCGGACGGATCGCTGGAATGGCAGGAGATACTGTAACTTGACCACGTCGGTTGCTTGATCCCGGAGTTATTCTTCTGGAGTCATCTGAAGAATGTGATGTATGAAACTCCATTGGGGTCACAGGAAGACTTAGTTCTAAAGATACGTGCAACGACTGGAGATGTTCGCACCATGCCCGGTACCTTTGAGCGAGCGCCAGTTAATGGTGCGTAGATGTCTGGCATGCTGATATGCTGCAGGTAGGCATTTTCTGCACCTACTCTAATTTTTTTTAGTTTCTGGTAATATCTGAATAAGTAGTAATGTTCCTCCCTTGAATATTGTTTTCTGTTTTCTGCCACGGTGTTCTCATGTATCCCCCTGTTTTCTTTGCATCCGTATTTCCTTTCATTTAAATTAAATAAAACCGCTGAATTCTGGAAAATTCCACTGTCGCAAACTCAGCAGAGTCGGTAGCGATAGCTGCTGCGTAGGTAGATGTTAGACCCTGTAGTTTCTACATTGTCGCTTTCTTTCTATTACATCACCCCCCCCCCCCCCCTGTACACCGAAAAACATTGGAAATTTTGGATGGTCCCAGGAGAAAATTAAATTTCGGATGGAAAGCCGTGTCTGAGACCGTCATACACCGAGCAACGGAACATTGCATACAGTTAAGACAAGGCCTGGCTATGTGGCAGTTAGAATCATCTTCTCCACTGGCGATGGTGGTAATCAGTCGTGATAACTGAACAACAAACAACACAGGACTACTGCGAGACGTTCCATCTACAGTACGTCAGCGCACGTTTCTTTTGCTGCTGATATGATGGCCCAGCCCCTATGACTTCGAAGCTCAGTAAGGTCGTTGACTGACGTTTCAGAACAGGTATTCCTATCCTATATTTGTTCCTCAACATATCCTATACAATCACATGAGGTTATTCGTTCTCATTTTGTAACATCATGTACAAATGTAAGACACCATACTGTATATTAGTAAGCCATGAAGCAATCTGATAGTAGTACTCTATCAAATGTCATTGTTTTTATAACCACGCTACTTCTGTCTGTCTGTCCGTCTCTTACGACCCCTTATTTCAGGAACTGGTAGAGGTATTGAAGTGAAATTTATGCTAAATGGCTCTGAGCACTATGGGACTTAACTTCTAAGGTCATCTGTCCCCTAGAACGTAGAACTACTTAAACCTAACTAACCTAAGGACATCTCACACATCCGTGCCCGAGGCAGGATTCGAACCTGCGACCGTAGCGGTCGCGCGGTTCCAGACTATAGCGCCTAGAATCGCTCGGCCACCTCGGCCGGCTATGCTGAATACTGTGGTCCAGGGTCACTTGGCGGCGTAAAAAATTTAAGCTTATATCTCAATGTAGTAAAAACATGGCCATTTATGTCACATAATTTGATATTCGCAAACTCACTCATCAAAACCTACTGCGCTAGGTCTTAGCCCTTAGGTGTTGTTACTCCAACCACAAGACTTTACAATGGCTCAGTGGGAAATGGATTGACTTGCATTGCGGACCGTCTGGGGCTAAAACTGCCTGTGTCATGCAACTCAGCCTCAGCCACAGTAACTTAATTATCCCTGGGAGCAATCACGGACCATAGCATTAAGGGGAGACCTTGGTCGAGGAGCACAAAAAATGGGTGAACTTCATAGTTTTTGTCATATAACGATTGTCTTAATTAAAATTGGGCTTTTAGCACTTTTTGTGTATAAATTGGTGTACGAAAAAATATTTTTCATGTCATAATAAAATGAAAATGGGGGCTTCAGCCCTTATCAGAATATCGCCTCACGACGCGTCCTGGGTAGTGCGAAGCGTTCTAGAGACTCGTGGCTAATTCTGAAACACATAAAAATAAAAAAAAATTCTTAAGTTAGAATGGATTATGGGGCTATTACAATGGAGCTTTGAAACATACCTCAAAAATGGCCAATATTAAAAAAATGAAAATATTTTGCAGGTTTTTCTAAGTTCAAATGTTTTAAACAAATATTTAAATTCGTACTTGCTAAGGCCCCGTAAATACAATTGTCTTTCATTTTACAAAACTAAATCAGTTGATCTCTTGAGGCTCTAGAGGACCTCTTAGGCTGAAAATGGTTGTTTCCAGAAAAATGCGTTTAAAATTTAGAGTAACAAAAATACTTACGGTGATTTTGCGATCCCAGGACCATAGAGGCACCTTCCTCTTATTCGAATATGCTATGGTTCTGAATTTGGTTCTATACACTTTAAATCTGGGCTCTTTTTACAAACGGAGACATTCCCTCCTCCGTGGTTGCCATGCGTTTCCTGTTTATTAACTCCGCTAACTTTTCGTTGTCCGACGATATGTCGATTCGTAGCACGTTCATGGCTTTAAGAACAGATACATAACCTTCTCTGAATACTCCTGCAGCCATTATGCTGCTCTTTCAGCAGTTTTTGCTCCAAAATGAACAGTTTTCGATGTCAGTTTCCAGATGCATTCGTTGAAGTTCTTATTGTCGTTTTGCGTATTAGCACCGGTGCATCTTTTAAGCAAATATTCATTGGGCATCAATTTATATACTGATCGAATATTTTCTTGAACTAATTCGTCGTCCGCAGCTCGTGGTCGTGCGGTAGCGTTCTCATTCCCACGCCCGGGTTCCCGGGTTCGATTCCCGCCGGGGTCAGGTGTTTTCTGTGCCTCGTGATGACTGGGTGTTGTGTGCTGTCCTTAGGTTAGTTAGGTTTAAGTAGTTCTAAGTTCTAGGGGACTGATGACCATCGATGTTAAGTCCCATAGTGCTCAGAGCCATTTGAACCATTTTGAACTAATTCATTTAGTGCCTACAGCTGCAATTATTTCGGTCGCCGCAATGTTCCATTCAACACACTGTAACATCTAAAATACCTTCATCATTAAAAATTCCGTTTCAGGTATATTCAGAATTATTCAGTGATGAAAATTATGTTGAAAAATCTATTTTTCTTGTGTCTCGACCACAAAATTCCCTTAATGTTGACTATTTCAGCACTCTGTTCCTTATTTCTTCAATTTCAGTTTCATTTGGATCTGTATTTTTAGCACATAATGTTAACGAAAGTTATAATCAACATTAATTTGATGGTAATTTTTTTATAATTCTTGCGGGACGAGCTTCGGTTTAAAAAGTACAACACTTTTTCCCGGTGAAGAACTCCAAACATTTCTTTCTCTGTATATAAGAGATTAAGTAACCATAAACTATAAAATTATGTTGAATTGTGCATTGATATAAATGAAAGTAGTATCAGTTCGGTTGTACAACGGGAAATTTAATGTCACTTTCAGCTGCTGTAAACTAACTACACTCGGAGGATTAGAAATGAGACATGTATTAAGTCACGACTACAGTAGATTTTCTACTGATTCGAAGATACACTACAACATTTTTTGCCGTGAATACGTATTACTCTCGGGAAGTAGAGTATAATCGGCTCTTTTACTGCTGCTGTGGTGTAGTGATCTCTCCCAGTTTAATATGCTGTATGAGTCTCGCTCTGCAGGCCTCCTGACACCTGATGCATTGCATACACACAGAAATTACTGTTACAGTGTACTTATGGAGCCCAGTGAGTGAATTTTCCGGTGAGAAAGAGCACTGGCAAACAGTCTTCGCTACATTAGGTTACTTAAACTGGTGTCACTCTGAGCTAGAATTTATGGTCAGCCACTAAGTGTAAGGTAAATGAGTCGGATGTGGGTTTTGCAACTGTAAAATACTTTCCTACATTATAGACGCAAATATTAAAATTGAACTAATATTGTTAAAATGTTGAACTTGGGTAGCTTAGAATGTAAATCTTTCTGTTTACTGCAAAGGAAAACAATTGTTTTTCTAAAACATTCTCTGTGATACACAACTTGAAACAGGTCACGTTGACCAAATTATACGGAAGAACCGACAGCGACGTATATCGGAAGGCAGTAAGATCCCTTGGCTTTTAGTTTGGCAGTATTTGACCGCCATTTGTAGGCGCAAGTAAATGAAGAAAGGCAGAACGTTTTTGTTATCAAATAACGTCTTCATCAATTACTTTAGTTTCAGTGTAATCTAAGAGTAATTGCTGATATTTGATATAAACGTGAAGAGGATTCCGTAGACGGGGAAAGAACGAGTTATCACAGGTGCAATGCGTGGATTCAGACATTTACTTCTAAGAGGAACAAACAGCTTTACTATACCTCTGGGAGCCTCGAGACAAAGGCATTATTATCCTGAATCCGCATTAAACATCACGTTTCTTCATTACCAACTGGGTAGAGCCGATTTACGCTGGTCAATGACATAGGCGGATGTGATGGTGAACAGAAATACTATCGCCAGTAAACTTCGACACATTAGAAAATTTTATTTTGTTGGATGAACTGATAGCCATTTAAAGGGACAGAGCTCTTATTTTACTTGCACTTGAATGAACTAGAGACGAAAAATGGGTGTGATTAGAATTCGTATCTCCTCTTTCAAGGATGTCAATCTGTTTGAACAGCATAGTTCAATCATTTCCTTCCTTTTCCAAAGACTGCAATTTTCTCTATACTAAAATGTAGACTTTCACGGCCGGAAATATCATGTCCATTATAGTTATCCGGGCTGTTATGCCGTGGTCGGTTGATGAATTCAGAATTCATCAACCGACCACGGCATAACAGCCCATATAATTATAATGGACATAATCTTCTCTATGTCTCCCCCAAAGGTAAGTATGTGGGTCCGAATCCTGATCCAGTACAAAAATACTCGCAATTTCATTTCAAGTCCTAACACGTGCACACCGGTCTGCTAGTGAAAATTAACGTGCGTTTTCTATGACTATTCATGTGTTGCCAACAATCGCAAAAGGTGTCGTTACTTCTGGATAAACACGCACACATCTTACGGTTGGTGAGTAAGCAATTGATACTTAAACTATATTCGTGGATGATAAAGAAGGACGGTAGGTGTACGGTTCGATTGTCGCTCAGGCACAAATATTTGTATCCTTATTTTAGATTCAAACTCCCAGCAGTTGGTAAGAAAAACCGATAAGAAACATTTGATTTTAGTTAGTTAACAATCCGATTACGTGTTGTGTTCGTATCTCCACCACAGAACTTCACATCATGCGCTTCATCTTTAAATGCATGCACACTTTGTTACTTTGGAATGGAGGTATATCAGACATCTTTCGTGGTTAACTAACAGGGACGAAAGGGTCTTGATAGAAGTCCTGAATTCTTACAAAAAGTGTCGTCTTTTATTTTCAAATTTATATTTGGTTACTGATGTTGGCGAAAATTTCGGTAATTCATAACTCTTCATGGCTAGTTAGAAATGTGATATGATTAGATTAGATTACATTAATACTTCTGCCATAGATCATGAATACGACATTTTGTATTGATATGGAACCGTCATTTTAATGAAAGATTTCTTTCCATACCATGATTCAATTCCTTTACAAAACTTTTTTACTCCCTCTCTCATTCTTTTTTATTGCTCTCTCTCTCTCTCTCCCTCTCTCTCTCTCTCTCTCTCTCTCTCTCTCTCTCTCTCTCTCTCTCTATCTATCTATCTATATCTCTCTCTCTCTCTCTCTCTCTCTCTCTCTCTCGCACACACAATTTTTTTTTTGCTCGATTATTGGTGAGGCACGAAAACGTCCATGAACGAGTTTCTTAGTTTTGAGTACACTTACGAAAGAAATATAAAAACAACTATGAGAGTTACTGATTTATGATGCTTAGTTAGCTGTCAGTTCTGAGTATTAATAGTAACTACGTTCCAGTCGCTAAACTTGGTTACAGAAATGCGAATCAGACGCATTACGTATCCCAGGTCATAGCAGCTGCGTCTTTGAGATGCCAGCTATGGTCACTTCCCAGCCCACTGTAAGCTCACATTGGTTCGTCTTCTTCCTGCTGGTACTGTAACTGAGATTTGGCAACATGGCAAGGTATGTTTGGCAACTCTGTCATCGATGAGTTACTTCCTGGTGTGCACGGAATTAAGCATCATAGTTCATTTGATATTTCCTGTTATTTCCATTGAATAATCAGAGTTATTATCGCTTGAAGCGTAACAAATGATTGTGAATTCATGGTTTTCAGCCCAGGAAAGTCACTGCACGTGGAAGTGGCAACTAATCTCGTCCTTTAAATATCGGTTTACGAGTTCTAGGCATTACTGGCCTTGTAAGAGGAAGCCAAAACGCGTACCTCTTCCTTTCCTCTGTGGTTACGCTCTGACCTGTGAAAATGCGTTTATTGTGGTTCGCGCTTCCAGTCTCTCTGACAATAACGTTTTTATCACTTCTGTGAAAGAGCTACAAGCTGTCAGATCAAACATCGATAAGGAAATCGCAATAAAATACTTTCGGCTCATAGTGCAATGGTGAAAAACTTACAATGCTGCACAACAGGTAACACCTCTTTCCGCTGCTGACAAGCAAATTTTGGGTTTCTACGAATTCACTACTTTTTATATGAAATGCCACATTTCTATACCTCTTGAGTATGACACAGCGTACCAATTAAACACAGACCCAATCAAAATCCAAGTGAGTAGTATTTCACTAATTAGTGTCGATAGAGGCACGCTTGTGTACAGATACTCTATTTCAATAAAACTGACTTTCGTCGTAAGATTATCGTGGGTAGTTTTATTTCATTTCTTATAATACAGTGCAGAAATTAATCATCAACGATATATGCGAATTCTCTGATGTTATCTATAACAGTCTGATAATGCACATGCAGTTTATTGATTACATGCATGTAGAAAACTTGTTCTGAGTTAAAGCTGACAAACAAGGTTTGAAGAAGAATAAAATGCCGCTACCACACGACAGCTAATGTAGAAAATACTTTTTGACGTATTTTGGCACAATGCGCTGTCCCCATACATAATACAAAAGTTTCGAGATGCATCTGCCGCCTGGTCATCTATTAAACCTGAAAAGAACAAAATGTCGAAGAAGTTAGCCCTTTTTCCACATGCGACTATTTTGGGTTGATAAGTGAAGGGAATTATGTTCAAAGTTCCATCAGATCGATAACTTCAGCAGACAGCAGAATTGGGTTTTAAAAAATGTAGCAGTGAATGTACTCGAACTCGCGTCAGCTTATCTACAGTGCCCAATGCTTACCATTATGCTACTAGCTGACACGTAACTCTGGCGCCTCCAGATGTCAATAACAATTTCTCCAGAACTTTCGCTTTCCACAGTGCTGTGAGATAATGCATATAACCGGATCTAGACTTCGGAGAGACGGACAGTTACAGCTTTTCTTTTGCACTGCATGAAATTTTCAACAAACAGATAGCGCAATAGAGTAGCTCAAGTGGAAAGGAACACTTCCTATTTAAATTTCAGCATCCTACACTGTTGGCACTTCTGTGTAGGTAGCAGTTAGGCGATTTTATTTCAGTGATTACAAAATAGAGTCAAATGTATGCACTGGGTAACCGAGGCAGCTAGATCATGGCGATTCGGTCAACCAAGTAAATGAATGTACTGAACATGTTGCAAACCACTACAGGGAGCCTATGCGTCAGAATTCTGATGCAGTGTGGTGTTATGTGTAGAGGAATCGGTGGTCTGTTGGTTTGATATTAGGTTCATGATTTTTGATAAGGAGAAACAGATTCTATTCTCTTATGGCTACCCCAAGTGAAGGATGTGTAATGGCATTGTGGTCTGAAATTCACATTAATCATGATATTCCTTCTCTACTAAGTAGACGTTAGGCTGAATCACAATAAAGTTAGGAGTGGCGACATGTAGAAACTCTATCACCAGTAACCTTTATTGTACTAGTTATTTATTTCTAGTGACGAAACAAATGCTATGTAGGGTCACAGGACGCTTATTCCATCTTCTATTTGAGCTTCTGTATGTCGATAAAATTGGTTCTGAACTGGGATGCAACTAAGACCGACCTTAACGCGGAATTTGATCCCTCCGAATACAATTTGTCGTTTGTTCAAAATTGCAGATTCTTCAACATCTCCACGTATTGCGCGTGAATGGGATGAGAACACCTGTCTGCTGGTGGATAATAATTTTGATTTTTTAAGTATTTTCATTCGTTGTCAACACTAACGATATCTGACGTTTTTGACTCTCAGTATGACACATAAATATTTGCGAGGTAACTGTAAGTTCAAGGATGCTGGTGGAGAAAAATTCGGTATCTAACCTCTCTTTTTGTGTGTAGTCAACAACGATATGTGTGGGGTTCGATTCCCAGTCAGCATTGAACTCTTCGTCATATTATTTCTAGTTCAAACATGCTCACATGTCGCTGCTGGTGTAGCAAACCCATATTTAACGTTCGTTTTCTCTAGAATATAACATCGATAGGTGTCGGGTTGGAGTCCTGGGAATGAAAAAATTAAGGTTTCGTCTCGCTATTTCAGTTAAAACATCTAACTACTGCCGAGAAAATCCGATATTCACAGTTGATTGTGCTTCGATAACAATCTGATTAGGTTCTGGGTTCGAATCCCATTCCAACACAAAGCTTTACCTCAAGGCATTTCAAGTAAGTTAATTGTGAAGAAGCAATATTTAAAATCTCTCGTAGTTCGTTAACAGGGACAATAGATGTCCGTTAAAAATGTTTACGTTATGTAATTTAAAGTTGATATTTGCTAACTGATACTGTCTAAAATCGAGGTATATCACTCTCTGTATGGATAGTCAGGAATGACTGTTAGTTTCCGTCAGTAACGAAATCTTTGCTTAGTCTGCATGATCTTGGTTTGAATCCATATGCAGAACGATTCGTATCATTTGAAGTTCATACATATTCTGAACTAGCTGCTCGTGAATAATTAAATTTTTAATGTCATTTTGTGTTAAATAATAAGTACGGTATGTTACCTTGAAGAGGAAGTCATGAATACGACGAACTTACTACGTGCATTACCTATCTGACGTAATAACGAGTGTGGTAACATTTCAGGTATGTCATTTATTGTAATAAATGTGAGCTTACAAGCCTTAAGGACATTCTTGTCTGTGATAAGGTGTTCCCTGATATTTGTAGTATTGTGGTATAACTTTACATCTTGAGTTACTGCAATATAGAGCAGTGTTTTCTAGTGGTGGCTTGTTAGAACCATTTTCAATAGTCAAACGACTGTACCGAGGAGCGATTAGAGGACCTGCTAGACAGCTGCATTATGCGGGGTGCATGCGAATCAGGTGAAATGTAATTCAGGTCGTTTGGATACTTTTGAGCACGACTCTACTGCATCCGGTGCGTCGAAGTGATGGTTCTGGTGCTCGTCTGCGACAATGGAAAAAATCCAGCCACAAATAATCTCTTTCAAACACTAGGACGGCAATAGGCGGTCCTCTGACTAATATACTATAATACTGTCTTCTCATCTCTGTGTATTGCAGACGAGAAACGCGAACTCCTAGCCACAAGGATGGAGTTCAGATAACGTCTCAACGTAAATATAGGCAGAGGAAGTGCTCTCGATTACTGAACGCTGCGTACTCAACGACGACTTTCAACCCATAGGTGAAGTCCAGAACGTATAGGTTCGCAACAGTACAGTGACTAACTGTTCTATCACTCTCCTGAGAGCAAAGACAGCAAGTCTGTCTGTACAAACAATGCTGATATCGAGCGACCGTCACACATGGGCGCTCACAACCAAAGACCTCTTCTCTCCACCGCTGGCCTCCCAGCAAGGTTCGGCTACCCACCATCGTAATGCCGAAAACGAATCATATTCCGGAAACCACGGAATATTCTCCCTCTCTACAGTTCTTCTGAACGCCGACCAACCATATTTTAGTCTTTTGTCGTCCAGCGAGGAAAGTTTGCGAGGGAAAACCTGTACTCATACAATGGTATGCTTTTGAGTAAAAATCCTTGGAAACAACCCACCCTGCGTGGTTTCCGAGGTACCGCTACTTTGTTCCTCTCACCTGCTTCCAAGATTTTCGTAGTTTCCCAAGTATAATCCTTCCAGCTCGGTTACAAACCGGCCGGTCGCGACTCTATTGTGCTCCAGCACGTGGGTGCTACGACATCCGTCTTGCTACTTCCTGTGTTTAAGCAGGACCAACACACCTGTGTGCGCCTTCCACCCAGGGCTTGAGTTCCGCCTGCCGTTTCATTTCCAATGGCGTTCCAACCCCTACTAGTAAAGGCAATCATTCATTACGCCATTTTTATAATAAAGACACTCTGTCACCTTTCATGCAATAAGCTTTAAAAATTATTTACAAGGTGTACGTGATAGTGCCAGTCTCCTTTAAATATTCATATATTCGAAGTACAACCTATCAAATGATATCTTATTGTGGTTGTAGTTCATGGCAAAGTATGCGCATGAGTGTTTGTAAGGCGTGAAATTTTAGCCACATTACAAAGCTTTTAAGACTTTTCACATATAAAAATTCGGAGACATTACTTTTCAGCACTCCACACACCCCCCCCCCCTCCCTCCACTCATATGTTTAAATATGCATTTCCAGCGGTGTGTCCATTCGTTTGTACAACGCCTGTTTGTTGAGAACTGTCGCACTGCAACTCTACGTATTCTTGTGCTGGTTAATCATATTCAAGCTCACTTCACACAGAATTGTATTTACGCTATTTCAGCACCTCAGCAAACCATTTCCTTCAGTTGGTCCTAGGGCTACTCTCTTACATTTTTCCTTCTAAGTATCCTCACAGATAAATATGAGTAAAAGACAATTGAGGTGAGCGAGGCGACCACAAATAATCACTTGTATTGCGTGCTTCTGTAAAGGATTTATGAACACGAGATAACAAAAGACTAAAAGAAAAACAAGTTGCTCCATCTTACAGAAAAATTGGCGTTACCTTTCATGTTCGTTTGGCTGAGAGCAGAATTTCTCGAAAATCTGAAGATAAACGTTTGTCTGGATAATATTTTCAAGCCATATGAGGTTGATAAATTGTCTTTCAGAATTCGGGAATCAAACTCCAATTTATTGATCTTAAAACAGAAATACGTAATTACTCAATAAAGGGGTATTAGGTGGAGCAGTAGCAAGTAGTCTGCCTACTCAAATTGCCAGAAAAGTGAACGTAGTTTCTTCCCTCATATAAAATTCAGTGTTGGTCAAGTTTGTTATCCACAGTGTTTGTAAACTTCTGCTCCCTATACTTAAACCTTTTCTTCATTAGTTGTAAAATATGCTTAACGACATGTACAGCTGTATGGTTTCAAGCACAAGGACTTAAGCACTCTTAAGAAATGACAAAATTAACATTTTACTCCAGACTGTTGCGGAAGGAGCCTAAAACTTTTTTTTCGTGCTAGCAGTAATTTTCTGTAAAATGTTTTCAGCCACTTCCGGAACTAGATATGAAGGCTCACGGTTGTTTCACTGGACCAATATCTTGTTGTCACCTTCCAAACACCAGTTTTACGGGGACGCTATTATATCTTAAATGGACCAGTACGGAATGCAAAGTTCAACCACACCCACTATCATTGACAAAATATAGCTTACTTTTCTTCAATAGCTTAGAGGATGACGAAAGTGAAAGACATTAATAGTGCAATCAAGAAACAGGCATTAACTGAAGCTGTATCAGTGAACCATGAACTTCACGGGATTGAGAGATCAGGGCAGTAAAAACTGTAAATTCACGATGTGTAGCCTATGGAATGGGGCAACTTCCATCTTGTTTATACCGTACATGACTTGTTGTTGTTGTTGTGGTCTTCAGTCCTGAGACTGGTTTGTTGCAGCTCTCCATGCTACTCTATGCTATGCAAGTTGCTTCATCTCCCAGGACGTACTGCAGCCTACATCCTTTTGAATCTGCTTAGTGTATTCATCTCTTGGTCTCCCTCTACGACTTTTACCCTCCACGCTGCCCTCCAGTACTATATTGGTGATCCCTTGATGCCTCAGAACATGTTCAACCAACCGATCCCTTCTTCTAGTCAAGTTGTGCCACAAACTCCTCGTCTCCCCAATTCTATTCAATACCTCCTCATTAGTTATGTGATCTACCCATTTAATCTTCAGCATTCTTCTGTAGCACCACATTTCGAAAGCTTCTATTCTCTTCTTGTCCAAACTATTTATCGTCCACGTTTCACTTCCATACATGGCAACACTCCATACAAATACTTTCAGAAACGACTTCCTGACACTTAAATCTACACTCGATGTTAACAAATTTCTCTTCAGAAACGCTTTCCTTGCCATTGCCAGTCTACGTTTTATATCCTCTCCACTTCGATCATCATCAGTTATTTTGCTCCCCAAATAGCAAAACGCCTTTACTGCTTTAAGTGTCTCATTTCTTAACCTAATTCCCTCAGCATCAGCCGTCTTAATTCGACTACATTCCATATGAGTAGACAGTCTAATTAGAGATTGCTGCAGTGTTGATACAAGGGAATGAGATGCCCTCAAATTTGCAGTGGCTGTCGTCCTATCAAGCACACTACAGAGATGAAGGGCGCTATTAGCGTAATTGACCGTGAGGGACCAACGCCTAGATCGTGTAGATAATGGGCTTTCCATGTGTCACTGTGCCAAGGGTGTACAGCAGATGCCTCAGCTGGAGAGACTGCGTCACTGCTAGAGTCATCTTTTGCCTGCTACGGATATATGACCAACAGTGCAGCAAATGGCTTAGTAATTCAGTGAAGGAGAAAATAAACCATGATCACTCATACCATTCAAACCAAATCTTATCTGTTGGGTACACAGATGGTCACACGAAAGGGATAATATTCGCTCAGGAACATAATCATTGGACTCGCAAATCGTGTCGAAAGTGTAAAAAAGATAGTGTTCTCTACATTAACTAAAAGCCAACATTCTCTCTCATACCTGTTAGCATTGACAGGAATGGAGACAACGCCCTATGTCAAACAATTGGACTCGCAAAGCCTGTCGAAAGTGTAAAAAAGATAGTGTTCTCTACATTAACTAAAAGCCAACATTCTCTCTCATACCCGTTAGCATTGACAGGAAAGGAGACAACGCCCTATGTCAAACAATAGAGTGCTCTACATTTTTGGACTAGCCCCATTGGGTAGAGCATCTCATGTGGAAGGTTCAAAGGATATCTTCCTCATCCTCCTGGTTGCCTGTTGGCGCTAGGAGTTGTGCAATGGGGTCTGCGGGCTGGCTGCTGGGTGCTGGGCACTGTAGGCTGTTTACTTGGGCCTGTGTGCTGGGGACTGAGTACTTGGGTCTAGCCACTTAGGCCAGGCTGTTGGGAGCTGCACGGTGGAGGCTGTGCACTCGTGGCTGAGCACTGTCAGCTGCGGTCTGGCAACTGGGGTCTGACTATAGGAAGCTGGAAGCTCGACATTGGGCGGTGTGTGCTGGGGAGCCTGCTGTGGCCTGGACACCAGGGTCTGAGTGCTGGAAGCTTCCTGTTGGGTGTTCGACAGGCACTGGGCAGTGTGTAGTGGCGTCTGGCCACTTGAGGCTATGCTCTGGGCACTGGGAACTTGAGACTGGGCGTTAGTGGCTGGGGCCTGCCCGCCGGATGCTGGGCACTGATTGCTAGCCATTATTACTGGTCAGTGGGTGCCGTAAAGTATGTGCTGGGTGCAGAGTGCTGGCTGGGCTAAGGCCACTAGGGACTTGGTGCTGGTTACTGAATGGTAGATGCTGTGGGCTGGGCGCTTGTGGGAGAGTGCTGGGGGATGAGTGCTGGGAACTGGGTTCTAGCTCGGCAAGTCTCACTTCTCTGCACTGGTTCAGCCGCTTTGGCGGCCACCTCTTGCAAAACCACTGTCTGCTTTCTTATAACAAACGTCTATAGCTCATTTTGAGGAAAGAGAGTTTCATTGCAAGAGTTATTTTTTTGGTTGCTTCTGCTGAGGCTTTCATGATAAACAAGAAGTGGCTTTAACTGCTGACTAAGAGACGTCAGTTACAGCCTATGTTAAAATTTCCTTAGTTACCCAAGTTGAGACATACAGACGGGTGCATTAGCCAAGGTTGTAAGAAGAGCGGAGCTTGACATGGCCACTATATGCCCATAATTGCTGCTCCATGCTGTCAGGTCCTGCCAAACTGTGACGTTCTTAGGTAACTTCCTGTACTGACCATGAAGTATTTCTTATTAAAGTCAGTGATCGATTGTAGCCACACATTCTCAGTTATCTCGCAGATGGCTTCAGTGCCGTCCCACGTTTACTGGAGCGCTTATGCTTCTATTTTAATCCGTTCAAAGTGCTACATCGTCCACCTCCCTCTTCCCTTTTACAGTATAACTTTATGATTTAACGATTTATTAATGGCACAATTTTGTTGCTGTCTGGATTATATCATGCCTGGGAGAAGAATACATTTTTTTCCTTATTTTCACTTGAGAGCCTCTTCCTTTTCCTTTACCAGGTCCTGGAACCATGGCTTTGTATTTTCGAAAGGTTAGGACTGATCACATAAGTTCCTTTCTCTCAGAAGTAACCATACCAATCCTTTGATTTACGCTCTTTTCCTCTCAGTTTCAGTTCCAGAGATCTGCAGTGAGAGGACATGTAGCGAATCCTGAATCTTCCCGGTCCTTTTTTTGGCCAGTAAAACAGCATCCCATGAATTGTGAGCTTTCTCGGAATTTCAGTTTCTTTTGATTGGCTAACATGGTAGCGACATTCTTTTCCATTGGAAGAAAGCGAGACACTGTCCTCAACGGACGAGTGGAGGCTGGCGTTTTGGAGACACTCCTCCTACTGGCTCCGACGTGTGAATATGGTTTTTCTCTTAGAACATGGTCTTATTACAAGTCGGCTTGCAAAGTGTGGGGCAGTGAGAAGTTAGATTTGAAAGTATCAGAAGTTCCACGTTCAGTGTCTTATCAGTTCCATTTCTTCAATAATGTTTGCACATTGGCACAAGTAGATTCTTGTATAATTTAAAATACAGTGTTCATGCTTTGTTCTTCCACAGTATCTATCACCCAGTCATTTGTTTAATTTTGCATTCTGCACCTGGCTTTAATTATCCAAAACTCTCTGTTTACTGCACTGTTAAATAAACGAAATTCTTAATGGTAACGAATTTCTTGTAGTGGAGCGGAGTAGGTACCTTTCATGAATGAGGGCCCAATCTGTGTTTCTTTACATTCTTGAGTTCCGTTTATTATGTCTTCTTCTCATAGACTTCAGCGAGCTTTACTATTATAATTCAAACGTGACCTTCTGCCAAATAAAAATATTTCGTAGAACCACCTCCATCCTTCGTGTGGTTCTATACATAATTTGGCAACAAACCAATGTTTTACAATAAATAATCCCCTTTTCCAGTAATAACTAGATTCTAAGAGCTTGGTGAATACCAGTGCCTATAATGCCAAGCTCTTGTAATTAAATTTAGTGGATTTAACGAGCTGTGCTACTGGGAGTTTGTCCTGTTTCTTAATCTGTTTGTAGCCTTCAGAGTAACTGGATGACACTAGTTTTCCTCAGTAGAATAAATCGTTACATACTTGGGTATAGTCTTCTTGAACAGACGTTATCGGAATAATTAAATTCTTACCTGACGTACCAAATTAGAAGCTTTCTTTCTCCAGTGTTAACGTCGTCTAATACCACGACCTATTGACAGATTCCTTTTTTGTTAATTTAATTAAATTAGTCAATGTCTTTTGCCATTTTTAACAATTGTTCCTAGAGTTAAGGTTGTTCTTTTACGTTTACCTGAAGTTTAATGCGATAAATAACAGATTTCAAGGCACTTAGAGTCATCCCCCTGAGAAACACCGACACTGAAGAAGCGTCCAAGAGGTGCACTAAATTCAGATATGGTAAATGAATTCGAATAGAATCTATCTTCACTGTATGATCGAACGGGATGATATGCATATCTTTTGAGTACTTTTCTGATAAAGATCAAATATACTATGGCGTGATCTTCTATTCCAGCACGGTATCGTATGACTCGTATTGCTTCACAACTGTTGGTACCAAGCGCTTACAATTTTGAAAAAGAACGGATGTCTTTCATCATGATAGTTTCCGATATTAATTATGATACGTCTTTTATTAACACCATTTCTCAGTCCGGCCCTGGTAGCTGCGTGGTCAGCGCGACGGAATGTCATAAAAAAAATGGTTGAAATGGCTCTGAGCACTATGGGACTTAACATCTGTGGTCATCAGTCCGCTAGAACTTAGAACTACTTAAACCTAACTAACCTAAGGACGTCACACACATCCATGCCCGAGGCAGGATTCGAACCTGCGACCGTAGCAGCCGCGCGGTTCCGGACTGCGCGCCTAGAACCGCTAGACCACCGCGGCCGGCCGGAATGCCATACCTAACGGCTCGGGTGCGATTCCCGCCTGGCTGGGAGATTTTATCTGCTCAGGGACTGGGTGCTGTGTTGTCCTTATCATCATCATTTCACCCTCCGCGACGCGCAAGTCGCTGAAGTGGCGTTAACTCGAAAGACTTGCACCAGGCGAACGGTCTAGTCAACGGGAGGCCCTAGCCATACGGCATTTCCATTTTTATAATCTCAGAAACCCTAGAAACACAAATAAAGTTTATAATTACATATTTTAACGCAGTATTAACATTAATTAGGAAGGGCTTCTCAATAAAATTAGCCTAAAACGCTTCTCTTATATAAACCTGCTTAACTATGGGTTATCCACATTTATATCGACACCCCTCGAGTGTGTGATATCGCAGAAGGTCATATGGACTAATGAGTTGTGGTACAGGTTGAAAAATGTCGGCCAGTCGGTGTGGCCGTGCGGTTCTAGGCGCTTCAGTCTGGAACCGCGTGACGGCTACGGTCGCAGGTTCGAATCCTGCCTCGGGCATGGATATGTGTGATGTCCTTAGGTTAGTTAGGTTTAAGTAGTTCTAAGTTCTAGGGGACTGATGACCACAGATTTTAAGTCCCATAGTGCTCAGAGCCATTTTGACAAATGTCGATAGCAGGCAGTGGGTAACAGTTATGCTCATGCTAGTGGTGGAGACATTCTTATGTTGGAGACGTTTGCAGGGAATTAGATGAGTTCCTGAAACTTCAGCTATCCAGTTTAATCAGACAACGATACAGTGACTTACTGTCCAAGCATTTGCATCTACAGTGAGCTGACAAAAGTCATGGGATACCCCTAATACCGTGTGAGACCTCCTTTTACTCGGCGCAGTGCAGCAACTCGACGTACCATGGACTCGACAAGTCTTGGAGGTTCCCTGCCTCTATAGCCATCCATAACTGCGGAAGTATTGCCGGTGCAGGATGTTGTGGTTGACTTGACCTCTCCATTACGTCCCATGAATGTTCGATGGGATTCATGTCGGGCGATATGGTTGACCAAATCATTCATTCGAATCATCCAGAATGTTCTTCAAACCAATCGCGAACAATTGTGGTCCAGGGACATGGAGAACTGTCATACATAAAAATTCCAATGTTTCTTGGGAAGATGCATTCCATGAATTGCTGGAAATGGTGTCCAATTAGCCAAACATAACCGTTTTTGGGAAGATGCATTCCATGAATTGCTGGAAATGGTGTCCAATTAGCCAAACATAACCATTTTCAGTCAATGATCGGTTCTTTTGAACCAGAGGACCCAGTATATTCCATGTGACACAGCACACATCATTATGGAGCCGCCACTAGCTTGTACAGTACTTGGGTCCATGGATTCATGGGGTCTGCGACACACTCGAAACCCATCATCAGCTCTTACCAACTGAAACACGGACGCACCTGAATAAGCCACGGCTTTCCAGTAGTAGTCTTCTGTTCAACTAATATGGTGACGAGCTGAGAAGAGGCGCTACGGGCAAATGGCTCTGAGCACTATGGGACTTAACTTCTGAGGTCATCAGTCACCTAGAGCTTAGAACTTCTTAAACCTAACAAACCTAAGGACATCACACACATCCATGCCCGAGGTAGGATTCGAACCTGCGTCCGTAGCGGTCGCGCGTTTCGCAACTGTACCGCCTAGAACCCCTCGGCCACTTCGCCCGGCTGCTGCAGGCAATGTCATGTTGTTAGCAAAGGCACTGGCATCGGTCGTCTGCTGACATAGCCCATCAATGCCTAATTTCGGCTCAATGTTCTTTCGGATACGTCCCACATTAAATTCTGCTGTTACTTCAGGCGGTGTTGTTTGTCTGTTAGCACTGAAAACGCCGCTGCTCTCGGTCGTTAAGTGAAGACTGTCGGACACTGCGTTGTCCGTGGTGAGAAGCAATGCCTTAAATTTAGTGTTGTCTGCACACTCTTGATTATGTGAATCTCGGAATATTGAATTTCGTAACGATTTCTGAAATGGTATGACCCATGCGCCTAGCTCCAGGTATTATTCCACGTTCAGTGGTTGTTAATTCCCGTCGTGCGGCCACAATCACGTCGAAAACCTTTGGAAATGAATCAAGTGAGTATAAATGACAGCTCGGCCGATGCACCCGCCATTTTATACCTTGTGTACACAATACTACAGCCATTGTAGATGAGCATACCGCTATCCAATGGCTTTTGTCATTTCAGGGTATTTACTCCCCTATAGGCTTTTACTGACCACATACAGTAAGACTTCCCATCACTTGATCCCTCCTACATAGTGTCAGAGTGGTTTGAGAAACTTTGCCTTCACAGAAATGTACACTCCTAGAAATGGAAAAAAGAACACATTGACACCGGTGTGTCAGACCCACCATACTTTCTCCGGACACTGCGAGAGGGCTGTACAAGCAATGATCACACGCACGGCACAGCGGACACACCAGGAACCGCGGTGTTGGCCGTCAAATGGCGCTAGCTGCGCAGCATTTGTGCACCGCCGCCGTCAGTGTCGGCCAGTTTGCCGTGGCATACGGAGCTCCATCGCAGTCTTTAACACTGGTAGCATGCCGCGACAGCGTGGACGTGAACCGTATGTGCAGTTGACGGACTTTGAGCGAGGGCGTATAGTGGGCATGCGGGAGGCCGGGTGGACGTACCGCCGAATTGCTCAACACGTAGGGCGTGAGGTCTCCACAGTATATCGATGTTGTCGCCAGTGGTCGGCGGAAGTTGCACGTGCCCGTCGACCTGGGACCGGACCGCAGCGACGCACGGATGCACGCCAAGACCGTAGGATCCTACGCAGTGCCGTAGGGGACCGCACCGCCACTTCCCAGCAAATTAGGGACACTGTTGCTCCTGGGGTATCGGCGAGGACCATTCGCAACCGTCTCCATGAAGCTGGGATACGGTCCCGCACACCGTTAGGCCGTCTTCCGCTCACGCCCCAACATCGTGCAGCCCGCCTCCAGTGGTGTCGCGACAGGCGTGAATGGAGGGACGAATGGAGACGTGTCGTCTTCAGCGATGAGAGTCGCTTCTGCCTTGGTGCCAATGATGGTCGTATGCGTGTTTGGCGCCGTGCAGGTGAGCGCCACAATCAGGACTGCATACGACCGAGGCACACAGGGCCAACACCCGGCATCATGGTGTGGGTAGCGATCTCCTACACTGGCCGTACACCACTGGCGATCGTCGAGGGGACACTGAATAGTGCACGGTACATCCAAACCGTCATCGAACCCATCGTTCAACCATTCCTAGACCGGCAAGGGAACTTGCTCTTCCAACAGGACAATGCACGTCCGTATGTATCCCGTGCCACCCAACGTGCTCTAGAAGGTGTAAGTCAACTACCCTGGCCAGCAAGATCTCCGGATCTGTCCCCCATTGAGCATGTTTGGGACTGGATGAAGCGTCGTCTCACGCGGTCTGCACGTCCAGCACGACCACTGGTCCAACTGAGGCGCCAGGTGGAAATGGCATGGCAAGCCGTTCCACAGGACTACATCCAGCATCTGTACGATCGTCTCCATGGGAGAATAGCAGCCTGCATTGCTGCGAAAGGTGGATATACACTGTACTAGTGCCGACATTGTGCATGCTCTGTTGCCTGTGTCTATGTGCCTGTGGTTCTGTCAGTGTGATCATGTGATGTATCTGACCCCAGGAATGTGTCAATAAAGTTTCCCCTTCCTGGGACAATGAATTCACGGTGTTCTTATTTCAATTTCCAGGAGTATATTTGTGACTCCCCTGAGCATCTGCGCTCAGTCTTGTTTAACACTTCTGGGAGGCCATCGATCGAGATGTGCGAGCCTTGGACCGAAATTCTCCAGGGTGGGACAAATATAACTAGCTCAGAGAGCAGAGTTCCAGGGTACAAAGAAACACAGTAGAGGAAAGGAAACACAGTATTAACCTACTAAAGTAGATTACGAAAGCGACCACCATACACCTCTTAGCACTTTGGGGCCTTGGTCTGCAGGTTGCTGAAGCCGTATCGAAGCTGGACTGCTGGAACTGCTGCAGGCTCATCTGAAATGTTCTTCTATGGTTCTTGAAGACTACGCCTATTGTTGCGATACACCTTAGACTTGAGCGCTCCCCACACAAAGTAATCGCATACTGACAGATCAGGTGACCTGGGTCGCCAGCTAGGGCCGCGACCAGGCTGACCTCCACTAACAACTCTGTCAGCCTTGAAGATTGTGTGAATGTGCTACAAGTTTCGGCCATCTGTATGGGCAGTTGCTTCATCCTGTCGGAAGTAACTGCACGTCCTTTCCTCCTCCGTTAATGCTGCCACAAATTCGCGTCTCATCGTACCCACTCGTTCGGGCCATTTATTTGCCCCACCCTATCTATATATCGGTAAAATGTGGCAGCTGTTGTCTGACACTTTTAGTGCCTGGTGGACTCCTTGCTATTGTGCGTCACCATCGTCATCAGAGAGGGAAAGGGTACTGCACACTACTTCGCAGATCGATCTGAATGGCTTATGGGTGTAAATAGTGTTAAATTTTGTGCTGAACATTTCGCAAAAAGGAGCTGGAAAACATTCAAAATATACGACTTACGTGTGCACAGATCCAGTTCGAGCAATCTGCGCTGGGAGGAGGTACAACAAAAAGCGCTAAAGGCCAACACTTCAACTAACGTAATTTTACTAATAATTTGTAAATTATTACGGTCTACCTGGCTCTGAGCACTATGGGACTCAACTGCTGAGGTCATTAGTCCCCTAGAACTTATAACTAGTTAAACCTAACTAACCTAAGGACATCACAAACATCCATGCCCGAGGCAGGATTCGAACCTGCGACCGTAGCGGTCTCGCGGTTCCAGACTACAGCGCCTTTAACCGCACGGCCACTTCGGCCGGCTTACGCTCTACCTGTTACGCGGTTTTCGCAGTCTTTACGTTCATCTGTTTGCCGTTGTAATAGCTTGTTTTAGTTGTTAATCTGTTTATATTGTGATGTGTAGAAAGTACAAGCGAACCGAATGGTTATGAAACATAAAAAGAGGTGGAAACGTTTGCAGCTTCCTATAACGTCAAATTGGGATACGGGACTAGAAGTGAGCCATGGTGGCAGACTTGCCTTTTCGAAGTTACGTTTCGTGTTCAAAAAGAAACTAAACAGTCTGCTTCATAGAAACAGAAAAAAACGTAGCGTGAAATGCATCTCAGTTCAAACAGGATGCGGAACTGGTGGGAATTAACACTGCAGCTTGTGCCCGGCTACCGAGGCCAGTTTACAAAGGAAGCGAGCGTGTCCACTCGATAGCTGCGTCGCCGCTTCCACTCGGAAATAACGCCGGCTGCGGCGCCAGATAGACGTTAGAGGTGGCAAAATAAACACACGGGGGAGCACAGTAATCAAAGTAACACGAGCTGCGGGCATTTTGTTCACGGGGGCGTGAGGATTAGCGCGCCGGCTCCATCAAGTCGCTGTTTCTGACAGCGGCGTGTTTGCACAAGGACCAATAACAAGGGGAGACACTGCCGGCGCGCCGCACGACAAGGCGGGCGTGGGCGTGGGCATGGATGGCAGCGGAGAGCGCTACCACACCACCAGCGACCAATGCTGGGATTTCCCGTGCCAGCTTCGTCGCCAGAATTCCATTGATGTTTTGCGTTTTATTCGGCACGTTAGCGATGTCCTTGATCCCGGTATTATTATTTTCCCTAACTCGTCTTTCACGTGGGAGGAGAAATGAGTATGGAACCATTTAACTGTTTAAGCGAAACTGTGAAGCTACTTTAACTGTTATTAACATTTTATGAAAATCAAAAACTGTCAAATTTTGAATCATAATAGATGTACAAAAAGTCTTTCGCTTCAAACCGCTCCCAGAGAGCCTGCCGAAATAGCTGTGAAAAATAGTTTTCTCTTCCTCGGGTTGAATCGGATCTTCAAATTTCAATTGGACATGGCAGAGCTGGTTCGTTCATTGGATATTGTTGTCAATTTCTACTGAAACCTAGTCAGATGCACACTGGGTAAGACACTGGTCTCACATTTTGTAGGAATGGGGTTAAAATCTTTGACCTTATCCTAGTCTAAAATTACCATAGTTTCCATGTACATGTTATCAAATTTAACGTTTGCATCACACTAAATGAAATGTTCGGTACTTTTATAAGCACATATAACATTACATTAAACTCGCTATTTACATAAAGGGAAGCAGTGCATATGCATGAGTTTATCCTCCTTTTTTACATGTTCTATAGTTACTGTGTTATATTAATCTGAAAATTTTTTCCGCTGTTTTGTACTGGTACATCTATTAGTCACATGGTGTGTACTGAATATTCTTCCATATATGAAAAAGATAGTTATGCCAGAATGAGATTTTCATTCTGCAGCGGAGTGTGCGCTGATATGAAACTTCCTGGCAGATTAAAACTGTGTGCCCGACCGAGACTCGAACTCGGGACCTTTGCCTTTCGTGGGCAAGTGCTCTACCAACTGAGCTACCGCAGCACGACTCACGCCCGGTACTCACAGCTTTACTTCTGCCAGTTCCTCGTCTCCTACCTTCCAAACTTTACAGAAGCTCTCCTGCGAACACTCCGCTGCAGAGTGAAAATCTCATTCTCGTTTAATGCTATTACAGAACAAAGAAGAATGGAAAGATTAAAAGCGATCTACACGTTTTGACTGGTATTAATTCGAATAGGCGCTGCGAGGTACGAATCTTCTCCTCCCTTCTCCAGCTATATTCTCCAACACTTCTAATTGTCTATTTTACAGTTACCTTAGTAGATGTATTCACTTGTCCACTGGTGTGCGCTATAGTATCACATACTGTTCTGTACTGTGTACTGACTTCTGAAATGCGGCTTTTCGTGTCCAGATCTTGTCTAAAATATGATGCAAAGAAGTTGTGGCAGCTATATTACGAATTTTTTCTTCTTTCAACGATATTAAATCTAAAGCAACTTTGAATCTTACAGGAAATCAAGGTATGATGTCCTCCAACACACTGATACGTGCGACACTACTTTCTATGATTTAGCTCTTTGTTCCAAACCCATAGGATCTTGGTTCTCACAAATGGTTATTAAAATTTCATTCCATGAGTAAGATAACAATGGAATATGCAGCATGTGACTTGGAGAATGTGAAACGTCCCCTTTGAACAATTATACAGGACTGTGCTTAAACTGACACACAATATTTTGTTTAGCGCAACGCAATCTGACTTTCAAAAATCCCTACAAAAGAATGGCCCTGACTAACATTAAACTATACCTTTCACAAATCACTTACCTCACAAAAATCTTCGCTCCTCAAGCTACTGCAATACAGCGAGCGCCACTACTGCCAGCTAAATAAAAGATTCAAACTATGGAAGGCACTAACTACTGATAGGGATAGTTAGCAAATGAAAGATATTAATAGAGAACAAACAATGTATTTACCTTGATATCATCATATATAAATATAGCAGTTCATGACAAATTACAAAACTCCGCCATCTCTCTCCCCACATCCACCACTGCTGGCGGCTCACCTCCAACTGCGCAACGCTACGCGCTGTTCACAGCCAGCTGCCTAACACTACAATGGCGAGTATTACAACAATGCAAAGCAGCCACACAGCACAGCCAGTGATTTTCATATTGAGCGCTACGTAACGTTGCCAATAAGAAAACATAAACAGCCTACTTACATAGAGAAAACATAAACAGCCTACTTACATAGCCCCCATGCTCCCCACAAAAAATTTTACAAATTTTTTTTTTGGGCAGTTGACAATAATGATTTGATATAATTTTTCATAATTACAATAACAAAGAAATCAAATGCACACACATATTGATACAATGTTGGTCAAAAGCTAAAATTTTCTCACAGTCCATAAAGATAGTCCTGATTCATCACAGTAAAATTACAGTGTTTTTCTTTTTTTTTTCAAAGTCTGAACAGTAAAAGAAAATGCACACAGAAGTAGTGGATTTCCATGCAGTCTTGAAGAAGTAGTGTTGTCCTTCCAACGGAAAGACAGTGCTGACTCTTGACATGCATACAGGTAATGGACCACAATGGAGCAAACCCACAGCAGAGTCATTCGACGTTTTGAAGAATATTGGTAGTTAGGTCATCTCAGAGCAGACCCACTGTAGTCCTGGTAGAGATTACGGTATTGGTGGGCCACTAGAGGTGCAGACCCACTGCAGTCCTTGTAGAAATAATGGTATTGGTGGGCCACCAGAGGTGCAGACCCACTGTAGTCCTTGTAGAGATGGCCAACAGCCATCTGTTGTGATTGTGCAGGTGCACATTCACCATCGAAGAGTCTTGTGGAGAATATAGCAAGTCCATAAACCACCACTTGTGCACTCAAAAAGTTTTTGGAATTGTCCTTAGAACGAGCAATGCTGTTATCTAGTCCCTTGCTGAATTATCAACATACATGCAAACACTAACAGTCCCTACTTCTCACATATTGTCCATATACTATGACCAACAGAAACGTGTGCAGTGAAATGTAACTTACAAGTTAATAATAAGATGAACTGGTGTCAATTACAATTTTATAAATTTACAACATGAAAATACAGTTACAAAGGTACAAAATACATCATTAAAGAACGTAATAATACAGATAACATTTGTAGGACAGGCTTTACAAAAGAATAGAAATAAACATATACATCAGTGTTACAGGAATTATGACATGTGTACATAGATAAAAGATCAGAATAACTTTCGAAACATCAACTTCACACATGAGCATTAACACAAAACAGAGTAAATAATGTCTAAACATCTTTACAAAGTAAATAATACATTATTTATGTCAATTGTATTTGAGGATAACTGTATTCCTCATCATAGTGAATGTAACTTAATATTAAAAGAAGAGAAAAAAGTTCTATGAAACAGTACACAGAGACAGGAAGAAAACAAATACACAAGGGTACACAAACATATAGTGGGATAACACCAATAGGAAAGGACAGGGTTCGTTTTCAGTGTAACATGTGGTACTGCAGTCCAACCCAAAACTTCATATATCTTTTCTCTTATTTCATCCTTTGTTTCCACCAAAAAAATCCTATCCAAGCATGCTTTCTGTATTTATTTCACATATTTCTTACCTCATTATTTATTTCCAAGAAAATCCTACATGTACCTGCTTTCTGTACGTTTTTCGTATAGATTCTCAATGCATTTCATCCAATTCATCGCAACTCATTCTCTTCTATAGTCTACCCCCTCTTAAGCTAACTTAAATCTACTGAGCTCAGATGCTAAACTAAGGGACGAGGCAATGCAGCAGCACAAAACAATTAACACAAACATCAATGACAAAAATACAAATGCCAAAGCAATTGCAATATTACAACTAATATAGGGCACTGTGCAGCAAACAAAAAAATTAATCTGGCTTAGCAGAGTAACACAAATTAAAGTTCAGTAGCACTATGCCTGGCAAACAGCAGCTTATATCGAAACATGACATAGCTCAAGCAGAAAAAATAGTACACTAAAGATAACAATGCAGATAAGGGAAATGTATAATCACATCTTAATGTCTAAGTAATTAAAGTGGTGCACCACAACAACTTATTGTAAAAAAAATATTACCATGTACTTGAAAAGAAAATTATGTGTTACTGTTACTAGTTTCTTCTTATTGTTCTTTCCTTTCCAAGTGCTCCTTTTTTAAAGAATGTGGATCATAAAATAATTATTTAATAGATCTGTTGACAGAAAGTGTTCACATTAGCAAATGCATTTAATTTTATTTTATGAAACCAATGCTGCAACACAGCTGGAAAACAGATGTCAAATGAAATAAGCAATTACGCAAACCAAAGCATAAAAACATCATTAATAGCTATGTGGCATTTCGTAAGTCAGTAGCTCTCAACTCTCGTAGAAAGACACTTGTCATTATCAGGTTTGCAGATGTAAGAATATTTCCCATCAATTCATAAGCATTTCAGTAAATATCATAAATTACGAGCTCCACAGTATGCTTTCGACAAGGAAATATCAATAGCGAGTATAATGGCCCCCCCTTTTGTTTTTTTTTTTTACCTGTGCCGCTGAAAGGCTAATGGCTTTTTTTCGGGCGGCTGTCGCCCAGGTGGGTGCCCGCGACGCATTACGTGCAGGTGGTCACTTAACTTTCTTACGGAAATATTTACGACAGCAGTTTCCGCTACAGTGACAGTCATATATACAAAATTTCACAGGTCGAGAATTTACGTTGCAAATGTGTAGAAACAAAATCCTATGAATATAACAGTGTCCAAAAAAATTTTCAGTGGCATTGTGATACATTCACACATGATTCACACATGTACACACATTTCATACTTCTAATGTATGATTCTTGGTTTCCAACATCCTTTTCCATAAGTCAGAGTCCCTAATCACTATTCATTACTCCTTACCTTATTACACATATACGTATCCATCGACACTCGTCAATATTTCGTCATTATAAATATGAAGCATAATCAAATAACTCATATAGCCTCAGCCTATTAATCATAAACATACCTCAGCAGCATAATACACATCGTCGTCGTAAAAATAACATCATAACACCTCAGTCAAATCTCAAAATCGTAGTAGCTTCCTCCAATAATTAAAAAAATTCTCTGCTCATGTCAAAAGTGTCATCTGCCACAAACGTACTTTAAAAATCATGAATCCATACCAAATACATCATTCAAAGCTCTCATAGTATCACAATGGTTCCAAAAAAAATATGAACAGTTTACAAAGTACAGACAAAATACAATTTCATAAGTGTGAAGTTACCCAACTGTGTATTGCGTAAACATGTGACACTGATGTAGTAAAAAAATGTTTATCTCTCAGTTAAATGATCAGATAGCTGTGTAATTTGTGTTGGAGAAATATGGTACCAATGTGTAAAGTTGTATAAGCAAATACCATATTAGCTAGGGTTCCTTGTGGTTGCCACACACATGGTACACAAAGTAAGCGTGTACCCCCCTGAGGATTAATGTAATTATACCCTCAGGTGTTACAGATTACAGCAATGGAATGAAATGTATCACGGAAAACTTTCTTTGTAATTCAAAAATCTTTAAAAATAAATGTTTTAAGTACAAAATTAATCACTGAAATGCGTGTCCTGTAGCGCTAAATGTGCATCTTGTTGTAAGATAATCTCTGTGGAAGTGTCGTAGTTATTTTCCTCCGAAAGCTAAGTTCTGCAGAAGCCAATGTACTTACCTCATGATAAACAAAAGTGAAATGCTTTGCGTAGAGATATCTTAGTTATTACGCTTATTGTTGTGATGATGAAAGTACTGTGCTGTAACGTATTGTTGTGCTATGGAAAAGGCTGTCTCCTTGTAGCTATACCACAAAAGTTACTAATAAAACATGTTTTGCTTTCCAGAAGAATTCAGAAAAACTGTGCAGATATAAAACAAATACACCGCAAAAGCAACAATGTAAATTATGTCACACATTAGTAGTGTCGTAATATAACCGTGTAGCTGTCAAAGAAACCAAATACTAAGTCATCTTTAATCTCACAGAAAGTACTTTAAATCCCAAATGTATTTTCAAGTAAACCAAAATGTAGCATTAAAATCTCATTAGCAGTACCAGTATGTGTCCTAAGTATGTAAGCCTGATTGTCGTTACGTAATCGTGCAACTAACAAGCAAGAATGTACAAATACAACACTGTGTCTCGAAATTTCTGTTCAAAAATGTTCCCTAGGTTCTAGACTGGGTATTTAACTTCAAACATTGTTGCATGTTAACAGTTTCTTAAGTCTGACAAAGCATACTAAAAATGTGAAGTGAAAAGTTTTATGGCAAAGACAAAGTTAAAAAGCAGATTATCTTTCAATAAACGGTTTTACATGTGAAACCTGGTGTAAACCTTTACTCTTCATAGTACTCAGAGTTTGAACTTGAATGCAATTGTCATGCGGTATACGTCGGCAAAGAATACTGGAATTTTTCTCAAGGTTAGCGTCTTTGTTATTTTTCTCTGAGCCAGCCGGCGCAAGCGGCTGCCTGCGGTGCGAGTCATTGTCTGTCCCTTTGTTGGCGCGCGTCGTTATTGGGATTAGGAGACCTAGCTTCTACAAATTCACCGTGACGAGAGGGCCCTGCCCTGTTTAAATCCCGCCAGTTCTGATGCAGTTCAGGTCTGTCGTTACGATCACATCGTCTGTCGTCATGTCGGTAGTTCCTGTAGAGTCTTTCTTGTCGGTTAAGTGGTGGAGAATTTCTCCCTGAATCGTAACTGTGCGCTGGACTGTTGCGTCTGGAGTTATTCTGTCTCCCTTGATAAGAATCGTTTTTGTTCCCATATTGTCTGTTTCAATGGTAATCTCTGTCATATTCATTACTACGGAAATGCGATCTTTCTCTGTAACTATTACTCTGCCAGTGGTTGTCATACGGGTGGTGTCTGGTTTGGTCACGATTTACGTTGTAAGAATAGGCTTGTCGTGTCCAGTTATTGTTTCTGTCGTCACGGAATTGTGACG